>NW_026872898.1:0-13732 GCF_032173495.1 Musca vetustissima
TTGTACAAACCGAAAGATATATAGAGACCATTTACATTAAATAGGACAAAAATATATATGGGAGCTATATTTAAATCTGAACCGATTTTTATGAAACTTAGCGCAATAATTCTAATTCAGTACGCTATGGCAAAATCTATCTAAATCTGAATCGTTTTTCACGAAACTTATCGAAAAACATTCTACGCTATGCCAAAATTCATGCAAATGGAATGATATATAGCGATTTTGGTGTGCCAATTATAGAGGCTTTAGTGCACCATTTACATAAAATCGGACGAAAATATATATGGGATCTTTATCTAAATCAGAACCGATTTTCACGAAACTTTGCACACATTATTCTAGACTTAATTCAGTCCGCTTTGCCAAAATTCGTGCAAATCGAATGATTTTCAGGGGGTTTGGTGCACCATTTACCTAAAATCGGGCGAAACTATATATGGGAGCTATATCTAAATCTGAGCCGATTTTCACGAAACATAGCATACATTATTCTTGACCTAATTCAGTATTCTATACCAAATTTCGTGCAAATCGAAAGATATATAGGGACCATTTACATTAAATCGGACACAAATATATATATGTGGGAGCTATATCTAAATCTGAACCTATTTTCATGAAACTTATCATTCTAGACTTAATTCAGTACGCTATGCCAAAATTCTTGCAAATCGAATGATATATAGCGACTTTGGTGTACCAATTACCTAAAATCGGGAGAAATTATATATGGGAGTTATATCTAAATCTGAACCGTTTTTCACGAAACTTAGCACACATTATTCTTGATCTAATTTAGTAGGCTATACCGAAAAATTTCGTGCAAATCGAAAGATATATAGGGACCATTTCATGCATAAATCGACTCAGAAAGTTATTCTATGCTTATTCTCAAAAGGGACCATGGGTCTATCTCGATTTCTTTTGCCTGTTACAAACATATGCACAAAGTCATAATACCCCGAAACACAGTATGGTGAAGGGTGTAAAGAGGACAAATGTGTGTACAGTACTAATTTGTGTATACAGTCCAAATTATTTAAATTGCTTCGTGCTCAAATTTTACGAATTCTGTCATCAGTTATGTGTACAGTACTATTTTGTGTATAGAGTCCACATTATTTAAATCTCTGCGTACTCGAATTGTACGAACTCTGTCATCAGTATCACTTTTTTGATTCAGATATTTCCTCCTTTATCATTTTCATAACAACAAATTGGAAATTGGCAACACCTACATAAAGGTGGTTTATGAACTTAGTAAATATCTGTGGTTGGTATATTTACTAACACTTTGCTATAATTGGCAATTCCAATTCTTTGCTATAATGGCCAATTCTGATCTAAAAAGGGGGCAATTTGTATGGGGGCTACTGTTTCCCCTGGCTCCATCAAAAAATTAAGTACCCAAAAATCGACTGTGAAAATTTCATGAAAATCCGTTCAGTAGTTTAGGAGTCTATAGCTAACACTGATCAAACAAACAAACAGAAATTGATTTTTATATATATAGATTGTATAATTTCTTCACACTTTCCTTTTCAAGCTTCTGTTTTGACATTTTCTTCCCTTCCTGTTAAAAAATGAGGCCTGCGTTGTGACTGAAACCATGAAAAAAGAACAAAATAATTGCAGAAAACACTACCACAGGACAAGTGTGCTTCATTCTATAAGGAATAGTATAAATCATTGTTTGCAATGGATTGTCCTTCTTACCCTTAATTTACATGCCCGCTTTTGAATTTATTTAATAAATTGGCTATTTTAAATATTTGTTTTCTCCTCCTTGTGAATGTTTACAGAGTACGTTTTCTGGAAATCTTATTTAATTTCAATGAGCACAACCATTACATATTTTATATAACTGTGTTTTTTAATAACGTTCATCTTATTCCTTAAAAATTGTTAGGGGTATTAGATTGAGTGTATATTAAATACCTATAACGTATTTATATTCTTGATCAGAATAAAATTCGATGTCGATTTAACCATGTGTTTCCATCCATTTATCTGTTGAAATGTCGATAGAGGTCGCAATAGTTAATATAGAGTTTTAAAGTTTCGCGTATTACACCTAGGATGTTTGGTATTGAAAATGGGATAGCCCCCATAAAACGGTACCCCCCCATTCTCGGTATTGTGAATCTCTAAGGAACGTTTTTCAACCCAATCAGCAGAATTTTGGTTTTTTGAGTCCTTATTGTGTGGACTATTCATTATTGATCCACTTTTAAGGGTACCCTCAAATAACGATACATTCGAAATTTCGGTATTTTTGGAAATTTGGTTATGCGTTTCAAGAAAATTGGATGTAATTTTATTCTCAGTCATTTGTTCGGAAAGCCCCCATATTGACGCCTCCGAACCATAGTATGCTCAGTCTGAAAAGTGAGTTTTTGAGTAGAAGCTTTCAAAGTATGGAAGTATTTTTTATCGTACGTGCCATGCTAAGTACATTTTTGCTTATAACTTTGGTTTGGATTGGCCGATGATTACCAAAATTTCAGTGAATTTAAATTAAGGACCGTAGTATCTAAAAGCGTAAAGAACTTTAAAACATGCTAAGTCGACTTAGCATACTATGATCGGAGGCGTCGATATAAGAGTACCCCCAATTTTCGGTATTTTGGAGTTCTTGAGCGCGTTTTTCAAAATTTGCTGCAATTTAGTATTTTGTAGTCGTATATGGAAACAAATCTCCCTACCAATATATATATATATATATATATATATATATATATTCTTGATCAGCGTAAAATTCTATGACGATATAGCCATGTCCGTCTGTCTGTTGTAATCACTCCAGCGCCTAGACGAATATCGGTCCATATATTGGTTTAATTGGTATTTTGGGTGTTTGGGCTCATTTTTCAACCGAATGGACTCTAATTGATTCAGGTTTTCATTTGGTGTAAAATTTTCATACCGAATTTTTAATAACGGTGTACGTTTGGTGTAAGTAATAGTACCGACCCATTTTCGATATTTTGAAGGTATTGACTGCATTTTCCCATCGATATGGCTGTAATTGGGTAAAAAGGTATATTAATGGATTATTGATCACAGAAAATTATTAATATAGGTCCATATTTTGTCAATGTTCCCATATAAGGTTAGCGCCCACTATAAATAGCTTGAATATTGCTAGATATGTTTTTGTCATTGATTCAAGGTCTTACAAAACCCGCTTCTGTGTACCTTTCATATTTACATTGACGAATATCAGTCATTAACGAAAAACTGTGGGGACATTTACAGATGCATGGAAATCATTCGCTTCTTTGTAGAAATTGAGAAATTCTTACAACTTTGTTTTTGCAGGAATAACGAGGGGATATGATGACGAAACCTAATTTCCGGTCAACTACAAGAACAGGAGAAGTAAGCACACGAAGAACTTGCCGTGAAGAATTATATTCATTTTATAATTCTTCACTTTGCATGTCCGTATGATACGTCTGAGAATAAAATTTTAGCACAGATTATGCACAGATTCCATAGAAGGATGGGAATGCGTTTTTATATCCTCCACCATAGTATGGAGGGTATATTAATTTTGTCATTCCGTTTGTAACTCATCGAAATATTCATTTCCGACCCTATAAAGTATAAATATTCATGATCAGGGTAAAATTCTAAGACGATCTAGCCATGTCCGATAATGTACTATATATGAACTGTAGCCCGAATTTAGGCCTAGTCCTAGTCCCTGTGTGGGACGTACCAGAAGGAGTTGACCGATATTTCCCACCTTCGAACTTGAACAAAGTTTGGAATAAATAATAAGATAGGCTAAGTTTGGATGAAATCAAAATTTTCTAAAATGGATTTGGTCCAAAAACGTATGGTGTATATGGGGGTCTAGAACCAATATTTCGACGAGGCACATTTTCACAGTATCAAAGTGTATACACCCTCATAAGCCATAAGGCTGAGGGTATAAATATTCATAAAAAATTGCTGAAATTTGTATTTGGTGTACATTAAGGTTTACATAATAAGTTTGTATAAAGACCACTTTTTGGTATGTTCCCTTTATTTTCATTTAAAGTACCTGTCAGTATGTCTATGGTGGAGGGTATCCAACGCTTTTTCACTTGTTAAATTTAGTTATTGTTCCTAAATTTTGAAAGCTGAGTTCTGTCAAAGAGCAAATTTATGAAAAAATTGGAAACATAAGACTGTATGAGACTACCTTGTCTACTTGTGCCATGATGTATGCCTTAGCAGTTTATTATCAACGATAATTTTAATAATTTAAATTACTGTTTATAAGAAATAATTTAAATTCCAGTATATAAGAAGAAATAAATGATCTTTGGAGAATATGTCTATTTTGCACAGCGATAATCAGAAGGTTGATTTGTAAGCGATTGATGTATGGTGAAGTAATACTCATTATTGGCTGTACAAAATACCCCTTAACTTCCCTGCAATTATTGCCTTTGATTGGGTTATGTATATTATGTGAAGTATTTGTCCATTACTTTCTACTATCCACTTGAAATAATTTTTGAATAGGCTTTGGCTTATTTTATAGACATGCCAAGCATTGCAGTTCCTCTGTGCTCACATATTTACTTGTTCAAAAATATGTACATAGCTGTATGCGATGGGCTTGCTTGGATAACTGAAGTGAATTGTTGAATGGTATTACTGGAATGCTTATGTCCCATATTTTTTGCAGCATAACAATAGGGTACATGTATGTGTGTGAGGAAGTTTCATTTTAGCTCTTTTTATATCATTTTCTTTGTGTTTTTCTATGTCCTTGGGTTTCCATTTTAGGTATTTGTTTTGTGCTGACTTCCTTTTGTTTATTGACATGACTTCTTGGTTTGCTCTTTGGTATTGTATGCATACCCAACACCAAAGAACAGATTTTTTATTATTATCCCACTTGTTAGTTATATTATAATCCTCCTAACAGAAAATACATCCTCACGAGATATCACATTTTGCAAAATCATATATCCAATAAATTACAAGCGATTATACAAACTATCACACTATATTTCTAATAAAGTGATATATTTTTACTAAAGGAAAATATCACCATGCAAATGTTGCAGTACATCATAGCGTATGAGTAACGATATTAATCAACCGCCACCACAGCCTAGCCGCAACCATAACTCAAAAAATTAATTGTTCAAAATTGCAATTAACCTTTTATAGCACATACATCCACATACCGCAATTATTTATTTCACATTAACAATCACAAATTGTTTCTAATCGTTACGTCAACAATTCCAAATTAAGTTGGAATTAAATCGGCATATATATTATTGTATGTCCTAATTAAAATCGTAATAGCCCTTTTTGTATATACCCATTGTGTTTTAAATTCATTGATACATTACATCACTGGGTGAAAAACATCAGACCACTTTTTTACAACCTATGAATAAAATATTTTCCTTATGCCTTAATAATGCTAATAAATACGTCCTTATTAATTTCTTTGTGTTTTCTCTGGAAACTTAAACACTTTCAAGGGGAGCTGCTGATGTTATTGTTTGATATAACAATTCTTAAGAATTTTTCAAACTTTTCTCATATAAACCTCGAAATCTTCAACAAACGAATAAAAAATGAAACTTATAATAATTTTTTTAAATACCAAGGCTTAAAGTATTTATGAAATTGTAATCTCAAATTAACTTCCACAGCTCAGGCAAGTATTTTTGTACGTGTTATACAATGCGGCCCAGAAATGAACATCACGAAAGAAACAAAATTAACATCCTTCTTTTTAACCCAGTTGATATTGCACATATTTTTGGGGCAGACAAACAAAAGTACAAAAGCATATAAACAAATCAAAATTGCACTTGACACAAGAATATCTTGGGAACAGTGCAGTGAAAAGGCCAAAAAAATGTTTGCTTTTACATAATTTCAAACAATGAAAAAACAAAACAAGTAAAACCCAGCAGGGAAAAGGCAGACGGCGCCGACATAATCTACAATGCGTAGCTTTTATACAAAAGGTGTACCTATACCTATGATTTCTATTGTAAACTACAGCAGTATTTTTAAAGAAATCATTTAATTTTGTCAGTTTTAGAGTTTGTGACTTCCCTCCCTTAGCAACGTTATTTCATCAGATGTCGATGTGTTCGATGGGAAGTGAGCTTTCATGAGGAGTCATTTTTTCTGTATTTCTACCTCGCTACTCTTCTTGGCCTCCTCTTCTCCTATATTTGCATTGAGTTGTAGTGCACATTTGCCATAGTATTGATCAGACTTACCATTGGAGAACTGTCCTAGGCATACTACAAGTAGAATACCATCTTCTTTCTTTTTTTCCTCACCAGCTTCAGTTTGATTGTTAGTTTATCGGGACGATATTTGTCACTAGTTTTCTCAGGGTTTTTATGCTCTTTGATGACTGCAGCTATTCAGATCAATGGGGTCCCCGATTGCAACAGGTTCTCCATGATCTTATTGTTGACCGCATCCCTATTCTCCTTATGGGTCTCCGTTTTTAGTTTTCTAGATGCTTTGTTCGTCGATCACTGTACGGCAGAGCTCGTCTCTTTCTCGCCACCAACCGACTTTTGCATAAGATGGAGGCTCTTTACCATCTGTTGCCGCTGTCTTCATGTTACGTGAACGAAAAGTTCGATATTAGATTCGGCATCGCCACAATCGGTCGGTAGGCTTCCCATGCCATAAGTGGACGGGAAGCTTCTTTTCTTTTTTGCGGGTTTGGAGTACGTCTGCTCTTTCGGAGACCTAATCCTCACCGCCACTTACAAGGAAGTGGAGCGACCGTCAAACATTGGCTTGCTGTTTTATCTTTTCTGGTTCATTCTGGATATTCTTCGCTTTCGTGCCCCCGTTCTTATTGAATTTTTTATGTTTTTCTGGTCCCCATAGATGCCACAATTATGACCTGAACAGTAGGAGAAGTGGATTTGGATTTGTCCATGGAATAAGCATGGCCCTTTCAATGATATTCGGTCAACATTTAGCGGGATCCCAGACTTTTTTATATAAAATTTCAAAATTTGCATTATATGGCGTATATATTTACCCCTGAAGGATATAGATAGGAAAAGTTGGCAGTATATCCACGAGAAAAATTTGACTTTTTAATTGATACCAATTATATTGATGTATGTACTCGGAAGTAGGAGTTATACTAAATATTTATAGTGGGCGGAAATCGCTTTAAAATTTTTCATGAAGTTTCATTCATGGACAAAACGATGCCCTAAATGTTCGGTGATGATCATAAAACATTTAGAGGATGAAATGACCCGAAAAAATCATTTTTGGCTCGTTTTGATGTTCTAAGCCGAACATCAAAAATGCTGTTAGGGGAAGATTCTTCTAATTAGAATCGCTCTTTCGATAATGATCGGTCAAATGAACCAAGATTTTGTGAGGGAAATAATACAATTTGAATCTTATAACGAAACATGATTCCGAACAAAGCAGCTGTAAATCTCCAATCGCTAGAGAGTGTGAAATATCACGCCATAATGTCCAAGGCTATAAATATAAATCCCCAGAAGGTAAGTGTTCAATGGTAAATGTGTACGGCAAAGGTAGTTAAGTATGAACCTATTTGATATTTATAAGAAAGTGTTGGTGTTGGTAATTCACATAATTATACCCTTCACCACACTGTGGTACAGGGTATTATGTCTTTGTGTATATGTTTGTAACAGGCAAAAGGAAACGAGATAGACACATGGTTCCTTTTGAGAATATGCATAGAATCACTTTCTGAGTCGATTTACGCATGTCCGTCTGTCCGTCCATGTACTTTTGTGAACAAAGTACAGGTCGCATTTATGATCCGATTTGGATGAAATTTGGCACAGCTTACTTATTTGGCCCAAGGACGAACCCTATTGAAATTGGGAAAAATCGGTTCAGATTTGCATATAGCTCCCATAAATATTTTCGTCCGATTTAAGGTAAATGGTGTACCAATGTCCCTATACACTTTCGATTTGCATGAAATTTGATATAGCCTACTGAATTAGGTCTAGAATGATGTGTGCTTAGTTTCGTGAAAATCGGCTGAGATTTAGATATAGCTGTCATATATAGTTTCCGTCGATTTTAGGTAAATGGTGCACCAAAGTCCCTGCAATTCTTTTGATTGGCAAGAATTTTGGCATAGCGTACTAAATTAAGTCTAGAATGATGTGTACACCTCTTATATATGGACAATATTGCCAATTTTTTAATATTTCAGTTTCTAAAAATCAGCTTTTTTGTTTTTGTGGCACATCAATGATTTTTGGTACACATATAGAGAAAAATGTTCTGACTCCGAAACCGTTCGCGATCAAATTTTTGGTTGATGCGCGCAAAAGTTATCGAGGTTTTAATTTTGGGCATAAGAAAAAAATCTTAAAATTACGCCGTTTATTATATTGACCAAAAACGTTGATATATATCATCCACCGTAAAATAAGAATATGAATATATTATAATAATCACGATAAAGTTGCACATATTTGCGAAATATGAGAACAATTAAAATATATAGCAGATTACATCAATATTTTCATTATATTAATGACATACACACACCTAAAAATTAATTTAAAAATATCTACTTAATCTAAACACCATGATGGATCAAATGATATCAAAATCACACAAGTCCGTGTAGCGGAAAGAAAAATATTTGTTTTTGGTTCGAAAAAATAATGTCATCATATTTATTTTTTTAATTTTATACAAGAAATTTCAGAAACAAATTTTGGGGTTATTCTGCTATTTTACTCGAATTTCGCCGAAAAATTGGCATATATAATAATCACTTTTTGTGTATAAGTATACGCCTTGCGGATTATATCAAGACCCTTCCGATAAATCTTAGAATTCTATAAATAGGAATAAATCTTTAAATAAAATAATATTATGAAATATACATTTTAAATTGCGTGTAAATCGCGTAAGTACTGAAGTACTGAAGTTTATCTTCCAATCCATATATATTTTGCGAAATTTCATTTGACGGCTAAGATGTGCCGCACGTTACATTGAAGTACCCAAAAAATTGTAAAACGCGAATAATTTCCGAAAACTCCATATGCCATTAACGCGCATCCGATTTCGGTGTGCACCCTAAAAAAATACATCGATCTATACCATTTCAATGTGGTCCATTAAGAACCATGGATGTGCCAGCACAATCTATTTTTGAGATAAATTGCGTACATTTCTCTTTCGGCTGGAGTTTTTAAAGTTCTGTTTTCGAAAAAGATCAAAATCCGTATCAGGTTATTTATTGAAGCGGAAATGATTCACAGAAAATGCAAATAAATCCGCAATATTTTCAAAAACATTTATCGTCAAATTTCTAGTTTTTGGAAGGCCAGTTCCCGCCGTTCCAGTAGATGGATTTTCACGAAGAAAATTTTATATCATCCGAAACGTAAAACACCTTATTGATCGCGGGTACCCATATCATTCAGTTGACAGATCTAAAAATATGGCCCGAAAATAGGTTTTTTAGAAATTTGATCGCACAAAATTCGCACCTTCGGATGAGTATTACTCTGAAGCTGTGCATACTACATACACAAAATACATATCAAATTACGCAGATTCGCGACTACAATAATCTTATAATCGATTTTTAGAAATTCCTGTTTGTGTATTAAAGCTAGAAGTAAAATTCAAAAAACACTCAAAATCGAGCTTCAAAATGTCAGCATCATTTAAAGGTAGATGCAGTTAAAATTTTGAAAAATTATACATAAGGGGCGTAGTCTCCATTTTGTTGGCTTTTAGTTTTATTTTGACACGAAGACCGTGCAATGAGTGGCTTAGTCACAAATCGATAGAGAACATAAAAAAACTGGTTCGCCTCAACCTGTTTTTACACATTTTTTTACATTAAAGTAGAAACAGCTTCCTCCAAAAATAAAGTTTGGAGGTCAATATCATGAACAGTTTGCAACGACAGATCAATTAACCCAAAACTATTCACTTTTTTCATATACTTAAGTAGTTCCCGAGCTATAAAGGGGTGAACCTCCGCTTCAGCTATGTTAAAAAATTGGCAATATTGCCCATATATATTTTCGTCCGGTTTTAAGTAAATTGTGCACTAAAGATCCATAGCTATCCATCCCGATTGACACAACGTACTGAAGTTAATACAAATTAATCTCTGGCAGGTTTGCTTAAAATCAGTTCAGATATAGATATATCGTAGTATAACTTCGTATCGTATAACTTCCACTTATTTATGTTAATTGTACACCAAATAATCAATGGGTGTCTGATTGAGATTAAATTTTAATCAGTGCAGCGACGTCTTTTCGGATACATATGTAGAATATACCCAACGTGGCGAAGGGTATCATATAGTCGGCCCAGTCCGACTTTACTACTTTCGTTACTGGTTTTCGGTTCATTCTGGTTATTCTTCGCTTTCGTACCCTTCTTCTTATTGGGTTTTGTATGTTTTTCTGGTCCCTCTATATGCCACAATTATGACCTCAACAGTACGAGAAGTGGATTTGGATTTTTCCATGGAATAAGCATGGCCCTTTCTATGATAATCGGTCAACATTTAGCGGGATCCCAGACTTTTGTATATAAAATTTGCATTCTATGGCGTATATATTTACCACTGAAGGATATAGATAGGAAAAGTTGGCAGTATATCCACGATAAAAAGTTGACTTTATAGTGGGCGGAAATGCCGTGCTGATCGCTTTGAAATTTTACATGACGTTTTATTCAGAACGATGCCTAAAATGTTCGGTGATGATCATATAACATTTAAAGGATGAAATGACCCGAAAAAATCATCATTGACTCGTTTTTTACTATTATAAGTATTCTAAGCCGAATATCAAAAATGTTGTTAGGGGACGGTATGTGTACGGCAATGGTAGTTAAGTATGAACCTCTTTGAGATTTATAAGAAAGTATTGGTGGTAACTCACATAATTTTATTTTGAAATATACAAAAATGCATCGTACGGTTAAAAACCTAGAAATTTTTTTAATGTGCTTACTGGTCTGTATTTTAGCTGAAAGGAATTTGCACTGACACTACCCATATTGTGAATATTGTTTCCTTCAATTTAGAAAATTCGAGGATGTGTTATCTCTAAAATACACAAAGTTCAACAGTAACGATAAAACAATCATTTAGTTTCATAAAAAGATACGCAAATGCATTAAAATTCATAGGGATTTATATACACAGCTCTTGTGAGATGTTTGTGTGTAAAACAACAAAATTGTGAACATAACAAATGGTAGGTATCATATTTGTGCACTGGCTCACACATACTTACCCACATCTAACCCACCAAACGCTCTGAATAAGGCGAATAAAAAAGACAACAATGACAACTTTAGGGTCTAAGTTAATTGACTTGGGAACATGTACAAATGTTGCATTTGCCTCTATTTGTGTCCCTGCTCTAGGTTTGAACTTTTTATAAAAGTTCACTATCTTACCTCACATTTTTCTCGAGCCATATGCTAACACCATCATCGCAGTCTTAGTGGTCCTTTTGGTGGTTACCTAAGGGCTTGCATATCCATTGTCGAGTTAAATGTATGTGCAGCTATGTATTTTTTTTCCATATGCATTTAATTTGTTTTACAGTTTGCCTCCATATAAGGGTTGTGTGCCGTTGCCAGTATTTCGAAGACTTAACCGCATATTATCATTAGCGCTTGGAATTCCGGGATATTGGAATTATGAGCTCTACAGGTTTTAGCTGCACTTTTCCAAATATTTGTAGAAAAAGGTTAATGTGTTGACATAGCCGCCATATAATGATCCTGGTGTTTTAAAGATTTTAGTCGAATTTTACACTGAAGTTGTGCAAATAGGCAATTCGAATTGTTATCGAGCGAAAAAAATTAATACGATTTTCGGTATCAGTGAATGTTGTGATATTGCCCCATATAAAGATCCGCCCCGTTAAGGTTTTCCAACCTGAAAGTCTGTAATATCGTATAATACCATTTCAGAACAGAAACAACCAACTATATAGTGTAAAGGTCCCGACCGATATAAGTAATTTCGAATGTACATCATGTGTGGAAAGTATACAAATTTCGTCCCATTAGAACTTAATGGAATATAATAACATGGTACAAAAATGCAACACCGCACTATAGGTCAAATTACCACTTTTTCTGTGCAAAATTAATAGCGGCAACAAAATCATAGTATTCATCATGAAATTTACCCCAACTGATTTTTTTTGTTACTAGAATTGTTATTGTTGAATTTGGAAGAAATCGGTTCAGATTTGGATATAGCTCCCATATATATTTTCATCCGATTTCAGGTTTAAGATGCACCAAATCGGTAATATACAACGGATTGCGATGAAATTTGGTTGGTACAATTTTTTTTTTGAGTCTGCAAATAAAGTTGTCGAATTTGGAAAAAATCCGTTCATATTTGGATATGGCGCCTATATATATTTCCATCCGATTTCAGGTTTAAGATGCACCTAATCGGTAATATGCAACGGATGGCGATGAAATTTGGTTTATACGATTTTTTTTAACCTGCAAATAAGTGTGTCGAATTTGGTTCAAAGTGGTTCAGATTTAGATATAGCTCCAATATATATGCTCTATCCGATTTCACGTCTAAGTAACTCAAAACCCACAAAATACATCCGACCATCGTAAAATTTAGTCGGTTCAGATTTAGATATAACATCCATATATATGTTCCATCCGATTTCACGTTTAAACCACGCCAAAATCACAATATACACCCGATTATAACGAAAATCAGAAATGTCTCTGCCAAATTTGGTTCAAATCGGATCTGATTTTGATATAGCTCTCATATATATGTTCTATCCGATTTCAACTTAAACCACTCGTTTGCATTATATTATATTCTAGAAGGAAAGCTAGATATTCATCCGCAGAAAGTAGAATAGGCTTTTGGAGTTCTTGAGGTGTCACGTTTCTCAGTTGAACGGTCAGTAGTTTCTTTTCTTTTACCAAATTCAAAGTTTTTATTAGGTGCTGCTTTTTCTGAACAATTCTTAAGCAAAAAATTGAAATCCGAATATAGTCATTCATGATTTTTGTCTTTGAAAACATTCATGTTTCTGTGACATTTTTACCAACTATATCAAATTACTTTAACTCTTTAAAGACTTCATAGGCTAAACGGCTATTTTCAAGTATAGTGTCGCTAACATAAAAATGCTTTGATTTAATATAAAAATGCTCACTTGTATCTATATTTTCCATTTTACACTAATTAGTTATTGTAAACACAATCGAAATAATACGCACTCAAAGTTGACTAATCACCACAACAATATAAGCATATTTATAGAATAAATTGTATTGAGCGACTTGCACGGCCAGATGTGTAACGGTACATCATCTTTAGCACTAATAAATATCACGTCTCTCTATTTTGGGGTGTTCTAAATACAACAACAACTCTTGAAAAGCGACACTTTGATTTTTTCAATTTTCCACAGAAAAACCGGTCATTTGACCTATAGTGCACCGTACACAATAGATTTTGTATACCCTTCACCACACTGTGGTATAGGGTATTATGTCGTCCGATTTTCACTAAATGGGGCACCAAAACTCCAAAATATGGTCGATTGGCAAACAAAATTTAGCAATTGTTAAAATCCTGGCCACAATGCAACAAAAGTCTGTAACAACAAAAGAAACGACAAATACGTAATCTTAGTCTTTTTAAAGGCTAACAATGACAAGA
>NW_026872899.1:0-137388 GCF_032173495.1 Musca vetustissima
ACATTCCATTTGCATTTATTGTTCCCGACTTGCCATATCTTTTTTGCCACTTGAAGAACTTCATGACTGAAAAATATTTTTGCCAATCCTTTCATGGCTGGCTGCATTCATTAACTTTTGCTAGCTTGGGAGAGTGTGTCTGTGTGTTGGTGTTAGTGAGCCATCTGACTTGACTGATAGCTGTCTTAATTTCCTTGCGTCTGCCAAAAAGGATTCTTCTTCAATAATTGACTACAATTGACTCGTGTCTAACAAGGCAAGGGATTATCATCAGCCAAAAGACAAGACAATGGCTGAGCAAAACTGAATAGTTTTTAATTAAAAGGAAATGAGATTTGAAAAATTCTCTACGGAATTATGATAATGATTTTTAATTTATATTTTAATTTTAAAACTATTATTTTTATTAAATTTCTAAATGTTATTTAAAATCAGCAGAAATAACCCCTTACATTCAAATCTATGTTTTCTGTCCGAATTCCATTGGGACGGGATGTGTTTTTGCGGTTAAATGTGGTTTCTGCAATTCTCATGATAGTTGTGTCGATTTGCTGCTGCTGCAGTCGGAATTATTTGCCATAATTAATGTCACACGCACACGTCCGCCCGCACACACATCCAAACCCATACACCCGCATATCGTATATCAAAAATCTCCTACCAAAGTGAATAAAACCGACAACACATTGGTAATTAGTTTCACTTAGGCCACTGTTGGTTGGTTTTGTTACAATTCGGACATGCATATGCATGTCGAAATGTCCTGGCAGATGCACACGTGAATGTATGTGTGTGTCTGTCGAGTCCATTAAATCTGTAATATAAACAGAAGAGTACATATTTCATTTATAAATATTTAATAGAGTTAAACAATGACCGGGGGGAGGTTAGAGAGCAAACAATCTACTAGGATATTTTGAATTTTTTTTAAAGGACATTTTTTTCCAAGGACCTTTACAAGGCGTGGATTTATTAAAATAAATTTTTCTAAGGACCTAAACAAGGCGTGAATTTAGTAAAGGAAATTTTTCTAAGGACCTTCACAAGGCGTGGATTTATTAAAGGAAATTTTTCTCAGGACCTTCACAAGGCGTGGATTTATTAAAGGAAATTTTTCTAAGGACCTTCACAAGGCGTGGATTTATTAAAGGAAATTTTTCTAAGGACCTTCACAAGGCGTGGATTTATTAAAGGACATTTTTCTAAGGACCTTCACAAGGCGTGGATTTATTAAAGGAAATTCTTCTAAGGACCTTCACAAGGCGTGGATTTATTAAAGGAAATTTTTCTAAGGACCTTCACAAGGCGTGGATTTATTAAAGGACATTTTTCTAAGGACCTTCACAAGGCGTGGATTTATTAAAGGACATTTTTCTAAGGACCTTCACAAGGCGTGGATTTATTAAAGGACATTTTTCTAAGGACCTTCACAAGGCGTGGATTTATTAAAGGAAATTTTTCTAAGGACCTTCACAAGGCGTGGATTTATTAAAGGAAATTTTTCTAAGGACCTTTACAAGGCGTGGATTTATTAAAGGAAATTTTTCTAAGGACCTTTACAAGGCGTGGATTTATTTAAGGAAATTTTTCTAAGGACCTTTACAAGGCGTGGATTTATTAAAGGAAATTTTTCTAAGGACCTTTACAAGGCGTGGATTTATTAAAGGAAATTTTTCTAAGGACCTTTACAAGGCGTGGATTTATTAAAGGAAATTTTTCTAAGGACCTTCACAAGGCGTGGATTTATTAAAGGAAATTTTTCTAAGGACCTTCACAAGGCGTGGATTTATTAAAGGACATTTTTCTAAGGACCTTCACAAGGCGTGGATTTATTAAAGGACATTTTTCTAAGGACCTTCACAAGGCGTGGATTTATTAAAGGACATTTTTCTAAGGACCTTCACAAGGCGTGGATTTATTAAAGGACATTTTTCTAAGGACCTAAACAAGGCGTGGACTTATTAAGGGAAATTTTTCTAAGGACCTTTACAAGGCGTGGATTTATTAAAGGAAATTTTTCTAAGGACCTTTACAAGGCGTGGAATTATTAAAGGAAATTTTTCTAAGGACCTTTACAAGGCGTGGAATTATTAAAGGAAATTTTTCTAAGGACCTTTACAAGGCGTGGAATCATTAAAGGAAATTTTTCTAAGGACCTTTACAAGGCGTGGAATCATTAAAGGAAATTTTTCTAAGGACATTTCCTTTAATAATTCCACGCCTTGAATTATTAAAGGAAATTTTTATATTTTTCCGATTTTCATTCTTATTTTGAAATGTCACATCTTATTATTTTCCTTGAAATATCCTCCTCAATTTACATACCATTATGCATAATGCATTGCATTAGTTTGCCGGACATTTTTCTACATTTCGCACAGACCATTTAATGTAAGGCAAGATGTAAATATTTGAATAAGATTTACGCATTACTTGCTGTAACAGCAACAATGACTGCCACAATGGCATTGAAATGGGAAATAAATACAAGCCACGCTCTTGACTGATCCACCGCCCTCCTACAAATATCTGCATGTCCGGCAGCAGCAGCAACCCCTAGGTCCAAACTTGCATCTCACTTTGTATGCATGACTGAGTATTGATGTATTTGTTAGTGTATTGGTGCGTGCAGTCTGACTTCTCACACACCGGCTACTTCAGCCCACAATACCTATGCGTTCATTTGCAAAGCGAAGAAAAAAACTTATTTACGATTTCCGGCCAATGAAATGAACAATTTCCGGTTCTTTATTGGCTGCCTGCCTGCCGTCTGTCTGCGTGTTTTCTTTTTTCTTCTCTACATGCACATCACGTGCGTTTTATGTTTACATTCGCATAGTGTAATGTCATTTGTTTTATAAATGTGTGTGCTATGCGAGTGTGTCTGTGTGAGTGAGGCTATGTAAAGGCATGCCAGAGCGTATATTTACCAGTCGTAAATATAATTACATTATTCGATTGAATGTTGATGAATGAGTTTTTGATTGATTCGATTTCCTTCCATTGGAAATCTGTAAATTGATTGGAAACGGAATAAATTATCGGAAAGCCTGCCGAATAATACACTATTAAAAATAAACATCTACACGATCATCAACCAAGAGCACAAAATGAAGAATTATTTCCAACACATCACCTATAAATATAACGAAGAAACTTGCAGGACTATGAAAGAATATTGCAATGAAATTAGAAGACTAGCACAACAAACAGAAAGACTCAAATTCCTATTGACTTGTCGAGATTATGGTATCATCCCCCAACACACGAAAGCTACTACAACTAAGGTAAAACAACTGTATAATTGTAATACAATCATATCAAAATTAAGCAAAATTGAAGAGTACTTCCATAAAAAACTCCTTAATCTCGAAATATCTCAAGCCAATACCGACATAAAATCAACAAAAAACAAAATTTTCAACATGGAATCTGGGATAAAAACATTAATATTTGTTGCAGACTACACGTCTTTTAAAAACAAACAAAAAATCCGTTTAATAGAAATATCCCGAAAAATCAATAGTACCCAACAACAAAAACTAAACAAATTAAAAAGGAAACAGTTCGACAAATATGGCATAATTTTCAACGACGACTGGTTCGAGAACAAAACAAATGTCAATTTTCCTATGGAATGCAAGTGGATTTTGTCACTTGGAAAAAAGTTTGCAATACCAATAGACAATAAGAATTTTTCACCACTACATACACTAGCTGACATAGAACACTGCATACAAATATCAGAAGAACATGAGAAAGAAACATGTAGAACGAAAATAGGAAACAGGGTTACCATCTTTAAAAGAAATATGAAAAACACACCAAAAGAAAAATTTATTTTGACAATATATAAAAATACATTAAAATTTTTGAAACAATACGACGACATCATAATAACACAAGCAGACAAAGGAAATAAGACAGTTGTTATATACAAACAAGAATACAAGAAGAAAATGGGGGAACTACTGGATGATAAAACAACATATAGGAAACTTAGGGAAGACCCAACAACAAAATTACAAAAATTAAATAATAATATGGTCACTGAACTACATAAAAACAATGTAATTGACAAATGGGAAAAAAAGAGGCTATACTGCTCAGCATCTACAGCACCAAGAATTTACGGGTTGCCAAAAAATACACAAACCCAATATACCTCTCAGGCCTATTGTATCGTCCACAAATGTACCATGTTACACTTTATCCAAATACGTTGGTACAATACTCAAACACATTATTTCAGACACCTACAACATAAGAAACTCAATAGATCTAAAAAAGAAACTTAAAGACACAATAATAAAAAATGACGAGGTAATGATATCTTTTGATGTTATTTCCCTATTCACGAATATACCAGTCAATTTGGCTATAAAAATAATTATGAAAAAATGGGACACAATTAAAACATACACAAACATTCCCAAACAAAAATTCCTTAATATTTTAACTTTCTGTCTCAAAGACAATAATTATTTCAATTATGAAAATGAAATATATAATCAAATATTTGGGATGCCTATGGGAAACCCACTTTCACCAACAGTAGCAGATATTGTTTTGGACGACCTTCTTGATAATACTATTCAAGAACTAAATAATAAAGGCATCCTAATAAATTTCATAACCAAATATGTAGACGACACACTTTTAATCATCAATAAGAAAGATATCAATGAAATTCAAAACACATTCAATAAATACCACCAAAAAATACAATTCACATTTGAAATTGAAACTAACAATTCTATTTCGTATTTGGATGCAAAATTAATAAGGAATGGGAGTTCTATTAAATTTGACTGGTATCATAAAAGCATGGCATCGGGCAGAATTATGAATTATCATACTACACAGCCAAAATCCCAAATAATCAACACAGCTAAAAGTTTCATCATAAGAGTACTACGCATAAGTGACCAAGAATTCCACAAAAGTAACATAAACGAAATCACAAAGATATTAATCAACAATAGTTTTCCGGAAAAAGTAATCACACAACTCATCCAAGACACAATACGAAAACTTAAGGATGGCAGCCCTAACAATCGTGAAGAAACCCATAAATATTGCAGCTTAAAATACATCCCTGGCCTAACAGACAATAGAAACATGAAAATGATAATAAACAAAACACAAAACATATGTTATGCTTACAAAGCAAACAAAACAATAAGTCAGATATTTTCCAACGTCAAAACACCAATCGACAAGCAACAACAACATAACATAGTATATGAAATAGAATGCAATGGAAATGACGAACAAAGCTGTGATCTTGTTTACATTGGTACAACGAAACGAACACTGCAAACGAGAATGGGGGAACATAAAACTGACATTGAAAAGGGAACACAAAAAACAGCATTGGCGCAACATATTTCGAAAACGGGACACAAAGCAAATTTTGAAAATGTCAAAATATTAGACAAAGAAAGCAAAGACGATAAAAGATACACGATAGAAAGTTTACGAATACAACAGAAAATAGAAAGGACGATGAACCTCAAAGAGGACACAAACAACATAAGTGTTAGCTATCGCATTGCAATATAGTAATCTGTAATATTAGTTATTAAGATTTTGTGTTGTTGAACTTGACGAAATACTTCATGTAAACTTAATCCAATTTTATTGTAAGTTATTTATATATTCATGAAGACTTGATCTAATGTAATGTTTATTTAAATAGACGTATCCCCTGAAGATGTCAACAAACATTGACGAAACGTCGGGAAAAATGAAATAAAGAGGAATTTTTATTTACAAAACTTAGGTCTATAAGCTTAATAGAACCCAAATCAATAAACCTCCTGGACCAAGAAAATTAATAATCAAGGAATTGAATTTGTTTTTATGGCAATATGGAAAAATATTGAATATTAATAAAAATAATATTTTTCAACGACCAAAAAGCGGGAAATTTCTTAAGGAATATTTTTTCAATGACCAACAGAGGCGTGAATTTCTTAAAGAATATTTTTAGGTCCTATACAAGGCGTGGATTTCTTAAAGAATATTTTTAAGGACCAACCAAACAAGGCGTGGATTTCTTAAAGGATATTTTTTAGGTCTTATACAGGGCGTGGATTTCTTAAAGAATATTTTTTAGGTCCTGTACAAGGCGTGGATTTCTTAAAGAATATTTTTTAGGTCCTGTACAAGGCGTGGATTTCTTAAAGAATATTTTAAGGTCCTATACAAGAATATTTTTTAGGTCCTATACAAGGCGTGGATTTCTTAAAGAATATTTTTTAGATCCTCTACAAGGCGTGGATTTCTTAAAGAATATTTTTTAGATCCTCTACAAGGCGTGGATTTCTTAAAGAATATTTTTTAGATCCTCTACAAGGCGTGGATTTCTTAAAGAATATTTTTTAGGTCCTATACAAGGCGTGGATTTCTTAAAGAATATTTTTAAGGACCAACCAAACAAGGCGTGGATTTCTTAAAGGATATTTTTTAGGTCTTATACAGGGCGTGGATTTCTTAAAGAATATTTTTTAGGTCCTGTACAAGGCGTGGATTTCTTAAAGAATATTTTAAGGTCCTATACAAGAATATTTTTTAGGTCCTATACAAAGCGTGGATTTGTTAAAGAATATTTTTTAGGTCCTATACAAGGCGTGGATTTCTTAAAGAATATTTTTTAGGTCCTATACAAGGCGTGGACTTCTTAAAGAATATTTTTTAGGCCCTATACATGACGTGGATTTCTTAAAGAATATTTTTTAATTTATTGCATTATTTACTAAAACAAACAAAATAAGTTATGACTTATTCTTTTCATGAAAGCCAACTTTTTTCTTCCCCACATTCTCAAACACAAAAAATAAACATTTTTTCCTTACAAATTTGTCAAAACTTTTTTTTGATATAGCAGGCGAAAATGTGGCAATAATTAATAACAATTATCCGCCACAAAGTACTGGACTCGAACTACTTGGTAAATATATATTTTTGTTACGACAGACCATTAATAATTGAGTGTTGTTGTGGCAAGTTGTAAAATAATTTGGCAGACAAGAACCACACACATATGAGGGCACATGACGGGGGGTTTTCCCGCTCGACGGAAAATAAACACAAAAAGCAATTTCTTTAATCCGCTTTAATCTTCATCAGGAAAATAAAAAATAAATAAAAACTTTTCTATACAAAAACAAAGTTTTTCTCTTTTCAAAACAACTGTCATAACAAGGGGAGAGTGTGTTGGAGGATGAAGATATTAGTATTTTATTATTGTCTAATGGAGTGGAAAATATTATTACAGGTAAGAGTGCCTGGAAATAGAAAGTGGACAGAAACAATAAATCGCAATAAGTAATCAAGCCGACCATTGTGATACCCTTTATCTACTTGCGAGATCCGAAATCCACCCCTTGTCTACTGGTCATCTACAAAAATATTCGTTTAAAAAATCCACGCCTGGGTCTACTGGTCATCTACAAAAATATTCGTTTAAAAAATCCACGCCTGGGTCTACTGGTCATCTACAAAAATATTCGTTTAAAAAATCCACGCCTGGGTCTACTGGTCATCTACAAAAATATTCGTTTAAAAAATCCACGCCTGGGTCTACTGGTCATCTACAAAAATATTCGTTTAAAAAATCCACGCCTGGGTCTACTGGTCATCTACAAAAATATTCGTTTAAAAAATCCACGCCTGGGTCTACTGGTCATCTACAAAAATATTCGTTTAAAAAATCCACGCCTGGGTCTACTGGTCATCTACAAAAATATTCGTTTAAAAAATCCACGCCTGGGTCTACTGGTCATCTACAAAAATATTCGTTTAAAAAATCCACGCCTGGGTCTACTGGTCATCTACAAAAATATTCGTTTAAAAAATCCACGCCTGGGTCTACTGGTCATCTACAAAAATATTCGTTTAAAAAATCCACGCCTGGGTCTACTGGTCATCTACAAAAATATTCGTTAAAAAAATCCACGCCTGGGTCTACTGGTCATCTACAAAAATATTCGTTTAAAAAATCCACCCCTGGGTCTACTGGTCATCTACAAAAATATTCGTTTAAAAATCCATGCCTGGGTCTATTGATCATCTTCAAAAATATTCGTTTAAAAAATCCATGCCTGGGTCTATTGATCATCTTCAAAAATATTCGTTTAAAAAAATCCACGTCTCGGTCTACTGGTCATCTACAAAAAATATTCGTTTAAAAAATCCACGCCTGGGTCTACTGGCCATCTACAAAAATATTCGTTTAAATATCCACACCTTCTTTAGATCCCTAAAAAAATATTCTTTAATAAATCCACGCCTTGTGTGGGTCCTTAGAAAAATATGTTTCCCTGGTTGTGTAGGGTGCAGCTCACAATTAAATCTTTTCCAAACAAACTTCGTAATATTTATCTAATTTATTATGAAATCCTCTATCGAATCAGGGAAGTTATTTATTTTTTATCCTCAAGAAGACCCCCCAGTATATGATGAGTATCGAACACACAAATACACACCCATACCCCCCTTAAAAAAAGTTCCGATAAAACTTTTGATGTCCACAAATAAACAAGAAAACACATTTTATGAACTTTTCATTCTTTCAAGGATGAAAGACATCCAGCTGACCATAGAGGATGAGGAGGCGGTCAGCAAATTGAATACGTCATACAAGGAGGCACTCATAAAGGTTAAATGTATCCACAAATACATCATTTTGGGGTAGCACCAATACATGCCTCCCTACATGGGTTGTTAGACATCATTTTTGTTTCACAACAACATCGAAAAGCGAAACAACAAACAAAATGCCTCATAAACACCAGAATGAGAAGAACATCTACACATCGTTCTCCCCCCCCCCTCTCCCCTGTGGCGCTAATATGTATCACTATGGTGTGTGCTCAAGTTATTTCCTTCCCCACACCATATTTAACCTCCAGGAGGCATAAGTGTCGTGACATTTTCACAATCACGCCATTAAATGTGACAGTTCGAGTTTTTCAGGATAAACTCCAAGTTTTGATCAACTGATGTTGTTGTTGTTCGGAAATCAACAACAACACCAAACAAGCATCAGCAGCTGTTGTAGCAATGAACCCCCATTCAAGGAGCCACCCTCCAAAACTTTCTATGAAGAAAAACAAAACAGTTGCAACAATTCGTTAATTCGGCTTCTTTCGAAGAGAATTTCCACAGAATCGATGGGGAAGGGGAAAAATAAAAATTTATGGGGGCATCCTTTACGGTCAATAACATTTAAGCTATCTATGGTAAATTTAATCTATTGAAAAATTATTAACAAAACTTTGCCCATAGAAAATGGGCAACAAAGAAGAGGAGAAGATTTTTGAAATATTTTCAATCGAGGGCAAAAATGTGGCAATCAAATTGGGATAAGGGCACTCGAAAATTCGGTAACATTCCTTCTTTCAAGGGCTCTCAACACAAGGCGTGGATTCATTAAAGAATATTTTTTCAAGGCCCACACAAAAAATATCTTTAAGGACTTACACAAGCCATGGATTTTTAAGGACCTACACAAAGCATGGATTTTTTAAGGACCTACATAAGTCGTGGATTTTTAAAGACCTACACAAGGCGGGGATTTTTTAAGGACCCAAAACAGCGTGGATTTTTTAAGGACCCAAAACAGGCGCGGATTTTTTAAGGACCCAAAACAGGCGTGGATTTTTAAGGACCCAAAACCAGCGTGGATTTTTTAAGGACCCAAAACAGGCGCGGATTTTTTAAGGACCCAACACCAGCGTGGATTTTTTAAGGACCCAAAACAGGCGTGGATTTTTTAAGGACCCAAAACAGGCATGGATTTTTTAAGAACCCAAAACAGGCGTGGATTTTTAAAAAAATATCTTTAAGGACTTACACAAGCCATGGATTTTTAAGGACCCACACAAAGCATGGATTTTTAAGGACCTACACAAAGCATGGATTTTTAAGGACCCACACAAAGCATGGATTTTTAAGGACCTACACAAAGCATGGATTTCTTAAGGACCTACATAAGTCCTGGATTTTTAAGGACCTACAAGTCGTGGATTTTTAACGACCTACACAAGGCGTGGATTTTTTAAGGACCCAAAACAGGCGTGGATTTTTTAAGGACCTAAAACAGGCGTGGATTTTTTAAGGACCTACACAAGGAGTGGATTTTTAAAGGACCCAAAATAGGCGTGGATTTTTAAAAATATATCTTTAAGGACTTACACAAGGGGTGGATTTTTTAAGGACCCAAAACAGGCGTGGATTTTTTTAATTATTTTAAGGACCAAAATCTCGC
The DNA here is from genome assembly GCF_032173495.1 of Musca vetustissima. Lineage (NCBI taxonomy): Eukaryota > Metazoa > Arthropoda > Insecta > Diptera > Muscidae > Musca > Musca vetustissima. The sequence goes on from NW_026872899.1 coordinate 10,277, forward strand.
TTACTTAGCTGGCTTGTTACAGAACGGTTGTTCCATAAGCCGAGCTTAAAAAGATTTCCAAGCGCGCCGGTCTCGTGCGCATCTTCTTCAATTTGAATATGATGTTTTCTACTTGGTCTTTCCATCTAATTAGTGGCCTTCCCCTTCTACGGGAACCATCAGTAGGCTCGCTTTTATATGCCTTTGTGGGCAGCAGCATTCTCATTCATTCGATCAACATAGCCACCGTGGTCGCTGCAGCTCAATACGACTGACTATGTCCATGTCCGCATATAAATTGTAATGCTCATGGTTCATTCGACACCGATATTAACCGTCGACGCCGATCGGCCCGTAGATCTTTCGGAGAATTTTTCTTTCAAACACCCCAAGATCAGCCTCATCTGCTTGCGCAAGTACCCATGCTTTAGATCCATATAACAGCACGGGTAGTATCAGCGTATTGTAAAGTGTGAGCTTGGTCTGGCGGGCGGTGGCCTTGTTTCTAAACTTCTTACTTAGAGCATAGTAGCATCTACCGGCCATCACAATCCTTCTCCGAATTTCAAAACTGATGTCATTCGTCTTGTTTATGGCGGTACCAAGGTATTTTTAAAATCTTTAACTACCTCGAAGCAGTAGTTCTCAAGTTCCACAGTTGGTCCGAGTCTACCGGACGTCTTGCGCGTTGATACCATCAGCTTGGACTTCTCGCCGTTTACTGACAGATTCCTTCTCAATCTGTTCAAAGGTGGCTGTTACCGCTCGAAATGTTCGACCCATTATATCGATGTCATCGGCGTAGGCGAGTAACATGTGTTGTTTGGTGTACAGAGTGCCATTTCTGTTCACCTTTGCGTCTCCAATGACCTTTTCCAGCAGGATGTTAGAAAAATCACACGATAAACTGTCATTTAGTCTGAATCCTCGTTCGGTATTGTAGGGTTCCGATGGGTCCTTTCCGATTTTAACTGCTGACCTTGTGCTACTTAAAGTTACATATATCGTCTTGTGGATTATTTAAAGAACATTTTAAGGACTTAAATCAGTGTTAAGTTAAAATTTAAAAGTTTTAGAATTTACAATACCAAAAACATATCCACAATAGTCACTTACCTCCCCCAGCTGATTGAAAGCCAATCGAAATTAAGTGTCTTCTTATAAGAGAAGCTAATAACTTTATGGCACTTGCCTCTGAAACACTCATTACAACCTTTATGAAATGGTCGTTAAACAAAGTTCTTCAATTACAAAACTGGATATGGAGATTTAATGGCAATAAAATTGACATCAACGCTACGGCAGAGAAAACTTTTCAAATAACAATAAAAAAATTAGGTTTCAATGAATTTCGAATAAGTCTGATTTTCAGTGGGAGGGAGAAGTACTTGGTTAGCCGTTCCACAAGTGGGATTGAACTCCTTTAAATATAACCAGTAAGAAAAGTAGTAAAGTCGGACTGGGCCGACTATATGATACCCTTCACCACTTTGGGTATATCCTACAAATGCAGCCTAACAGACGTCGCGTGTTTGTTATATATCTATATCTGAACCGATTTCAGGGAAACTTGCCAGAGACTAATTTATATTACTTCAGTACTTTGTGTCAATTGGCCTAGCTATGAATCTTTTCACGAAGCTTAGCAACATCATTCTAGACTTAATTCAGTACCCTATACCAAAATTCATGAACATCGAAATATATATAGGAACTTTGGTGCACCAATTACATAAAATCGAACGAAGATATATACGGGAGCTATATCTAAATCTGAACCGATTTTCACGAAACTTTGCACACATCATGCTAGACTTAATTCAGTACGCTATGACAAACTTGAATGCCAAAATTCGTGAAAATCGAATGATATATAGGGTCTTTGATGCACAAATTACCTTAAATCGGATGAAAATATATACTGGAGCTATATCTAAATCTGAACCGATTTTCACAAAACTTAACAAACAACATTCTAGACCTTATTCAGTACGCTGTCCCAAATTTCGTGCAAATCGAAAGGTATATAGGGACTTTAGTGGACTATTTACCTAAAATCGGGAGAAACTCTATATGGGAGCTATATCTAAATCTGAACCGATTTTCACAAAACTTAACACACAGCATTCTAGACCTTATTCATTACGCTGTGCCAAATTTCTTGCAAATCGAAAGATATATAGGGACTTTGATGCACAAATTACCTTAAATCGGATGAAAATATATAGGAGCTATATCTAAATCTGAACCGATTTTCACAAAACTTAACACACATCATTCTAGAACTTATTCATTACACTGTGACAAATTTCGTGCAAATCGAAAGATAAATAGGGACTTTGGTACACCATTTACCTTAAATCGGACGAAAATATATATGGGAGCTATATCTAACTCTGAACCGATTTTTTCCCCAATTTCAATGTGATTCGTCCTTGGGCCAAACAAATGCGCTGTGCCAAATTTCATCCAATTCGAATCATTAATGCGACCTGTACTTTGTTTACAATTTAACATGGACAGACGGACGGACATCCATAAATCGACTCAGAAAGTGATTCTATGCATATTCTCAAAAGGAACCATGGGTATATCTCGATTATTTTTGCCTGTTACAAACATATGCACAAAGACATAATACCCTGTACCACAGTGTGGTGAAGGCTATAGAAAGCATTCAAAGGAAAAAATCGCCATTTTATTCATGGTTTATAAAACCGGTCCCCAAAGGATTAATTTCATATATCTGCCAGTCTCCAAAAGAAAATTACAATACACCAAAGTTATTTTGCCCCTAGAAGACAATACAACTCTTTTTCGGTATTGTAATGATAATAATAAGAAGAAGAACAATTACTAAAAACACAATACATATGTAACTCACACACACACATTCACCTCACATCTGTCGTATATCAATTCTATACGAACATTTTTTTGCAAAACGTTGAACTACACAATTTGCATGTGGGAAATAACATAGTTTTTTAATTTGTAAAAGTTTTTCTTGGCAGGAAATGGAAAAAGTTATTGCCATGGATGACGACGATGATGATGGCAACGACGATATCATCACCATGTTGCTGCGACAGCTTACCTAATACAAGATACATTTGCACAATACACATACAGACACCTATTTGGTTGGGTGCACTACACTGACGTATGTTTAATAAAGTTTCACACATCAATCATACGCCGTGTAAAACTTTTTTATTTCGAAATAAAAAATACAAAACAGTTCAAACTAGTTCATGCAGGTGTTGAGAACAATAGCAGACAAAAAGAAGAAGTTCAAACGGCAGTATATATGCCTGCATGTGGCTTTGGAGGGGAAATTATGAAATTTGTTCAACATGGAGGTATAGTAAGACAATTTAAAAACGATTTTAGTTTTTAAGAATTTTTTAAAGATGTGGATTTTAGAATTCATATACAAAATATTTTTGCAAGCATCCATACAAGGATTTTTTAAAGAAAGATTATTTTTTCAAGGCCTATAGGATACGTGGATTTTTTTAAAAAAGATTAATTTTTCAAGGCATACCAAAGGCGTGTATTTTTTAAATATTAATTTTTCAAGGTATATAGAGACGTGGATTTTTTAAAGAAAGATTAATTTTTCAAGGCCTATAGGAGGCGTAGATTTTTTAAAGAAAGATTAAGTTTTCAAAGCCTATAAGAGGCGTGGATTTTTTAAAGAAATATTATTTCTTCAAGGCCTATAGGAGGCGTAGATTTTTTAAAGCAAGATTAATTTTTCAAAGCCTATAGGAGGCGCGGATTTTTTAAAGAAAGATTAATTTTTCAAGGCCTATAGGAGGCGTGGATTTTTTAAAGAAAAATTATTTTTTCAAGGCCTATAGGAGGCGTGGATTTCTTAAAGAATATTTTTTCAAGGCCTATAGGAGGCGTGGATTTCTTAAAGAATATTTTTTCAAGGCCTATAGGAGGCGTGGATTTTTTAAAGAAAAATTATTTTTTCAAGGCCTATAGGAGGCGTGGATTTTTAAAGATTAAATTTTTAAGGCCTATAGGAGGAGTGGATTTTTAAAGATTAATTTTTCAAGGCCTAATAGAGGCGTGGATTTTTAAAGATTAAGTTTTTAAGGCCTAGTAGAGGCGTGGATTTTTTAAAGAAAAATTAATTTTTCAAGGCCTATAGGAGGAGTGGATTTTTTAAAGAAAGATTAATTTTTCAAAGCCTATAGGAGGCGCGGATTTTTTAAAGAAAAATTATTTTTTCAAGGCCTATAGGAGGCGTGGATTTTTTAAAGAAAAATTATTTTTTCAAGGCCTATAGGAGGCGCGGATTTTTTAAAGAAAAATTATTTTTTCAAGGCCTATAGGAGGCGTGGATTTTTTAAAGAAAAATTATTTTTTCAAGGCCTATAGGAGGCGTGGATTTTTTAAAGAAAAATTATTTTTTCAAGGCCTATAGGAGGCGTGGATTTTTAAAGATTAAATTTTTAAGGCCTATAGGAGGAGTGGATTTTTAAAGATTAATTTTTCAAGGCCTAATAGAGGCGTGGATTTTTAAAGATTAAGTTTTTAAGGCCTAGTAGAGGCGTGGATTTTTTAAAGATTAATTTTTCAAGGCCTAGAAGAGGCGTGGATTTTTTAAAGATTAATTTTTCAAGGCCTAGTAGAGGCGTGGGTTTTTAAAGATTAATTTTGTAAGGCCTAGTAGAGGCGTGGATTTTTAAACATTATTTTTTTAAGGCCTAGTAGAGGCGTGGATTTTAAAAGATTAATTTTTCAAGGCCTATAGGAGGCGTGGATTTTTAAAGATTAAGTTTTTAAGGCCTATAGGAGGCGTGGCTTTTTAAATATTAAGTTTTTAAGGCCTATAGGAGGCGTGGCTTTTTAAAGATTAATTTTTCAAGGCCTATAGGAGGCGTGCCTTTTTAAAGATTAAGTTTTTAATGCCTATAAGAGGCGTGGCTTTTTAAAGATTAATTTTTAAGGCCTAGTAGAGGCGAGGATTTTTAAAGATTTATTTTTCAAGGCCTAGTAGAGCGTGGATTTTTAAAGATTTATTTTTCAAGGCCTAGTAGAGCGTGGATTTTTAAAGATTAATTTTTCAAGGCCTAGTAGAGGCGTGGATTTTTTAAAGATTATTTTTTATAATTATCGTATTTTATTTTATTTCGTTACATACAAAAACTATTTCACAAAATTAATTTAATTTTGATCGTATTTGGTAATCTTCTTCAAAATATAGCTCATGCCAGCTGGATTGTCGGCTGGTACCATGTGACCGGCACGATTGATCCAGAACATACTGAAATTGCCGGTGGTCTTTTCATAACCTTCCAAAATGCGATCAACACTGATGCCAATACGGGGTGTCTTCAAATACTGATCACGATAGCTCCAGCGCAACTTCTCAATCCAATTGACGGTACCGGGTGTGGCGCAAATCAAATCCAATTGACCGGAGAACACAGAGACACGCAAGGGGGTGTGGTCTAAGAGTTCGTTGACTAGAAAATATAGGAGGGAGAGGTTAGTATTTGAATCCAATTTCCAACATTTCAAAAATTACTCACCAATATGAATAACTGGTTTCATGAAATCGCCCATTTGACGGGTGAAAGTGCTGCCACTCTGAGAGCCCCATTTGACATTTGAGGGGATGCCCAAAGCTTCGCTGACTGGACCACGCATCAAATCTTCCAACATTTTGTCACGATTTTCATCAATGTCGAATTTGACCAAAGTGCGGTACATTTGTTCTAAAAAGAGAGGAGAGAATAATTTGAAATACTCTCATGAGAAAAGAGGGAAATGACCTACCTTTGTAGTTATTGGTCTTCAGCAGCATACGTGTGTAGGCATCACCACGGGTTGGCTTCTCAATATTATAGAAATCAACACCCTTGGATTCTCTCAAGAGAACACCTTGGGTATTACTCCATTGCATGGTGGCTTGGGTCCATTTCTCCCTTTCCACAAGATCCAATGTCTTGTTGGCAGCCACCATGATGTTCTCATAGCCATCTTGATCGACAATACCCTGGTAAAGAACAACACAATTTTAGTTGGATTCCCCAGATTCGAAAATCTCAATTTTCCTCCTTACCATATTCAACAGTAGTGGAGCCCAGGCCAACACGGAATCAATTGGCGAGGTCCATGGATCACCCAAATTAACCGATTGCAAGTTACTCTTCAATTCTCCCCTCTGGATGGCATAGTACAATTCCAAGGCGAATTCAGGAGCCATCTTACCACCATAACTTTCACAGAAAATATGCAGGGGAACATCTTCGAATTCGGGATGCAATTGATAGAAACCCTTCATGAACGAGACCAAATCCTTGGCAATTTCATTATTGGTTGAAGTCAAGGCCAAAATGTTATCGGCATAAGAGAAACCCGAACCGACAGGATTATCAATGAACAAAACATTCATATCCTTAACCCAGGTCCAGTTACGATATTCGCCATACAAATCCAATGGGCCCAATTCTTCAAAATTACCATAACCGGTGGAGGAAGCACCAGGGCCACCTTGCAACCAAATGGCCAAGGGACGTTGGGTGTACTGGGTGACATTGGCGGTGGTGTAGTACAGCCAGTAGAACATATGGGCATTCTTGCGGACATCTACGAAGCCCCAATCCTGTTCACCGGGACCATAGCCTTGTTTAGCTGAAATAAAAAAAAGCAATTAGAAAATGTATTCAAGGTCTAGGAAGCGAGGCCTAGCTGAGGCGTGGATTTTTTATAGATTCATTTTTCAAGACCTAACAAAGGCGTGGATTTTTTAGAGATTCATTTTTCAAGGCCTAGCAGAGGCGTGGATTTGTTAAAGATTCATTTTTCAAGGCCTAGCAGAGGCGTGGATTTTTTAAAGATTCATTTTTCAAGGCCTAGCAGAGGCGTGGATTTTTTAAAGATTCATTTTTCAAGGCCTAGCAGAGGCGTGGATTTTTTAAAGATTCATTTTTCAAGGCCTAGCAGAGGCGTGGACTTTTTAAAGATTCATTTTTCAAGGCCTAGCAGAGGCGTGGATTTTTTAAAGCGTGGATTTTTAAAGACCATTTAGGCCTAGCAGAGGCGTGGATTTTTTAAAGATTCATTTTTCAAGGCCTTGACTACCATAGGCGTGGATTTTTTCAAGGCCTTGTAATGGCGTGGATTTTTTCAAGGCCTTGTAAAGGCGTGGATTTTTTCAAGGCCTTGTAAAGGCGTGGATTTTTAACCACCAAGGACTACCATAGGCGTGGATATTTTCAAGGCCTTGTAAAGGCGTGGATTTTTAACCACCAAGGACTACCAAGGCCTTCAAGGCCTTCCATAGGCGTGGATTTTTAACCAATATTTTTTCAAGGCCTTTTAATAGGCGTGGATTTTAACCAATATTTATTCAAGGCCTAAAGGCAATATTTTTTCAAGGAGAGGCGTGGATTTTTTAAAGATTCATTTTTTTTTCATTTTTCAAGGCCGTGGATTTTTTAAAGATTCATTTTTCAAGGCCTTACCCAGGCGTGGATTTTTTAAAGATTCATTTTTCAAGGCCTTACCCAAGCGTGGATTTTTTAAAGATTTTTTTTCAAGGCCTACCACAGGCGTGATTTTTTTTCAATACCTACCATAGGCGTGGATATTTTAAGGCCTTGTAGAGGCTTGGATTTTTTAAAGAATGTTTTTTAAAGCCCTAGTAGAAGCGGCGATTTCCAGAAATAAAATTTTTCAATTACCCACAATAGCCTTAAATTCAAAAAATATAATTTTTCAAGGTCCCACTATAGGCTTGAACTCAAAAAATATCCCAGACGTTGGCCAACATTAGGTCACATACTTTAATCCGTCTTCATAAAAACATATCATAGATCTCTTCGGCTTAACTTATCTCGAAATAAAATGTTCTACAAGATTTGCGGAGCGGCAGATGATTCAATTACAAATTGTTCAAATTCCATTTCAAATGTAAACTTTCCATGTTCCGCATACGTAACAATGGTAATGGATATGGCCAATGGGTGACTTATCAATTATTGCCGTACTTTTTAAGATTTTAATCTAATCGCGGTGGCTCTTGTCGACACAATCCACTACTGTAGAAACTTTTTATCGATGTTAGAAAATATCTTTGAATTGGTAAACAAACAAATACCCAACTTCGTTTAATCTAAATTGACGATTGGCTGTGACGATTTTATTGAGGAGCCAATAAATTAAATTGATTGCGGTAATGATTTACTGCACTCGGGGCTACTAGACGCGAACTTGCGATATACCGGTATTTTGACAGGTTTACATTCTCTGTATAAATTTTAGTGCATTGCAGTATTTTTTGAAACAGTGTTAGGTGGAAATTTCCTAATTCCGATTGTAAAATATTGTAGGGGAAAATCTTAGACATTGATACTTTATTTTGCAAAATTATAAAAAAATGCACCTGATAAATTATTTGAATTATAAAAATAATTATTTGAAACAAAAAACATTTTAATAAAATTATTTAAGAAGGGGCATAAGGAGGGTGGCAGTAATACAATAGATATTTATTGCTTATCCACCTAAACTTATTTTAATATGCTTCAAAATACTAAAAATTTCAGGTCAAATTTAGACCCTGTATAAAGAAAGATAGATATATACGAATTCCATTCTTTAGCACATATTCATGTTCGTCCTTGAAGATATATTGCTTTGAAATCCACGCCTTGGACAATCCTTAATAAAATATTCCTCGAAACATTATTTTCAAAATTTCCAAGGTTACTGTAACATATGATGGATTTCAAAATGTCCTGGCCTAAAATTGTTCTTAAATTTGTATACCACCCAGTATCAGATGGACATTTAAAATACATGTAATCGCTCCAGACCTTCATAAAGGCTATGGTTTGATAAATTTTTGGTATGAAGATATGATACCCAATGAGAACCAAACTATAGCCAACATTCTTGCCCATAGCCCCCAAAATACCGAATATTTGAGGGTGCCGTTATATGGGGGTTACCAAAACGTACTGACAATGTCCATAAAATTCCAGAGATCTGAAATGATTTCAACAGACGGACCTGTCTAAATCGACATAGAATGTTATTCAGATCAACAATTTACTTTATGAGTTCTCCGGAGAATATTTCGAGGTGTTGCAAGGCCTTGAAAATGTTCTGCAAAAAATCCATGCCTAATTCTAGGCCTTAAAAACTATTCTCCAAAAAAATTCATGCCTAATTCTAGGCCTTGAAAACTATTCTGCAAAAAATCCATGCCTAATTCTAGGCCTTGAAAACTATTCTTAAAGAAATTCACGCCTAATTCTAGGCCTTGAAAACTATTCTTAAAGAAATCCACGCCTAATTCTAGGCCTTAAAAACTATTCTTAAAGAAATCCACGCCTAATTCTAGGCCTTGAAAACTATTCTTAAAGAAATCCACGCCTAATTCTGGGCCTTAAAAACTATTCTTAAAGAAATCCTAATTCTAGGCCTTGAAAACTATTCTTAAAGAAATCCACGCCTAATTCTAGGCCTTGAAAACTATTCTTAAAGAAATCCACGCCTAATTCTAGGCCTTGAAAACTATTCTTAAAGAAATCCACGCCTAATTCTAGGCCTTGAAAAAAAGAAATCCACGCCTAATTCTGGGCCTTGAAAACTATTCTTAAAGAAATCCACGCCTAATTCTGGGCCTTGAAAACTATTCTGCAAAAAATCCACGCCTAATTCTAGGCCTTGAAAACTATTCCTTAAAAAATCTACGCCTAATTCTAGGCCTTGAAAACTATTCTTAAAGAAATCCACGCCTAATTCTAGGCCTTGAAAACTATTGCTTAAAAAATCTACGCTTAATTCTAGGTTTTGAAAACTATTCTTTAAAAAATCTACGCCTAATTCTAGGCCTTGAAAACTATTTTTTAAAAAATCTACGCCTAATTCTAGGCCTTGAAAACTATGTGAGTATAGCTATCGTAAGAACTAGGATAAATCCAATCGGTCAAGATCTTCCTTATTTTTTTAACTTGGTTTGTGGTTCAAAGGTCCGCTATTTTGTTGATTTTTGAGCGAAGTCAATAATCCTCGTTGATACGAGAGCCAGGCATGTACGCTTTCTAACACCGTTGGAATTTTCGGATTCCGATGTTCCCGTGAGGAGTAATCACGCGCGCCATCGAAAATAAGGACTTTCCTTTAATCCCACAAGACAACAACAAAACAATAACAAAAAAAGTTTGTAAATTATTTTTCTTTACCTTTAAATCTTCAAAAATATATCTGCAAAGTTACAAATCTTAACAAGCTTTGGTATAGATCTACCAGCCCATTGAAAATCTTGAAAATTTAAAATCGTGAATGGGAGGTGGTTCCCTTAAGGGTGTATACACTTTGAGGAGGTGCAAAATATATAAAGGAACTATATTTTAATCTAAACCGGGAACTATATCGTAAAATGAACCGCTTATGATTAACATTTTAGATCCATTTCGGTACGATGTGCAAAATTTTCAATCCGACAAACTTTGATTGTTAAAAGCACCATTTACAAGATATCTGAAGAAACAATTTCGTATCAATCCGAAAAAACTCTGGAAGTGTGGTGTATCATTTAAAGGAAATCCGACAAAACTATATATGGGAACCAATATCACTATTTTCAATAGGATTCAATCAATCAACTTTCTATAGTCCTATTTATTGAATTCTGAAAATCCACATACTTTTATTTTATTTAGTTTCAATTGCTATGATATTGGGTTATTACTAAAACTCTAACAAATTTTCCAACACTTCATAAAAACGTTACGACCTTGCCCCATAGGAAAATGTCACACAACCAAATTGATAAGTGTTTTAAGGCGCGCGCACAAGGGCCCTCATTTGCATTTACATTAACGAACTAATTGCCAACATTATTTTATAAACAAATAACTACGTAGATATTATAACATTTAATAAAATTTAATTATGTTTGTTTTGGTTTCCATATTTCCCGCATAAAGTTTCAAAATTTATCACACCATTTTGTTAAGCGCCACTTTTTTGTTTGGTATGTATGTACTTAGAATTTCTAATAAAGGAAAATGGGTCAAACCCAGTTTAATTATCTCTCACTCAATCACCCAATTTTTATTTACTTCTATTTTCAAATTACAATTCAATTTTTGTTTCTTGACTAATTAAAAATTCACTTCACTTCTTTTGATTTTTGTTTATTTTTTATTTATTCTCACATTTGTGTGCTATATATTTATATTTTTCTTTTCACTTTCGTTTTCTGTTTCAAAACTTACCACTCACGGTGGTAATGGCACCCAGAGCCACTACGGCAGCCAAACACATCAAAACGATCTTCATGTTTGATTGGTCACGTCTTTGATCGTTAACGCTAAGATACACACGACAAAAATGGTAACGAAAGCACCGATGGTTGGTAGCCTTCTGCAGAGGGCTATGTGCGAATGCCTAACTTTTATTTTCTAATCTAGCTAGCAATCAGTCAATGTTCGAAAAAAATGAAATACAATGGCCTATTTGTGCTGAATTTGTCGCTAATCTTCGTTCCACTCAGGTGGGTAAATAAAAACCTGCGATCCACAAACACACGCACCCACAACATAAGAGAAAGAGTTCTTTGAGTGTTTCAGCTAGAGAGAACTGTCGTAAATAAAAGGGAAGAGAATTCCAAGGAGTGGATTTTTTAAAGAATATTTTTTCAAAGACCTGTGATCTCTATACAGACCAATTGGTATCTATAAAGACCTATGGTCTCTCTACAGACGAATTGGTCTTTATAAAGACCTATGGTCTCTCTACAGACGAATTGGTCTTTATAAAGACCTGTGGTCTCTTTACAGACCAATTGGTCTTTATAAAGACCTGTGGTCTCTATACAGACCAATTGGTCTTTATAAAGACCTGTGGTCTCTATACAGACCAATTGGTCTTTATAAAGACCTGTGGTCTCTATACAGACCAATTGGTCTTTATAAAGACCTGTGGTCTCTATACAGACCAATTGGTCTTTATAAAGACCTGTGGTCTCTATACAGACCAATTGGTCTTTATAAAGACCTGTGGCCTCTATACAGACCAATTGGTCTTTATAAAGACCTGTGGTCTCTATACAGACCAATTGGTCTTTATAAAGACCTGTGGTCTCTACAGACCAATTGGTCTTTATAAAGACCTGTGGTCTCTATACAGACCAATTGGTCTTTATAAAGACCTGTGGTCTCTATACAGACCAATTGGTCTTTATAAAGACCTGTGGTCTCTATACAGACCAATTGGTCTTTATAAAGACCTGTGGTCTCTATACAGACCAATTGGTCTTTATAAAGACCTGTGGTCTCTATACAGACCAATTGGTCTTTATAAAGACCTGTGGACTCTATACAGACCAATTGGTCTTTATAAAGACCTGTGGTCTCTATACAGACCAATTGGTCTTTATAAAGACCTGTGGTCTCTATACAGACCAATTGGTCTTTATAAAGACCTGTGGTCTCTATACAGACCAATTGGTCTTTATAAAGACCTGTGGTCTCTATACAGACCAATTGGTCTTTATAAAGACCTGTGGTCTCTATACAGACCAATTGGTCTTTATAAAGACCTGTTGGTCTGTATATAGACCTGTGGTCTGCATAAAGACCTGTGGTATGCATAAAGGCCTGCGGTCTCTATACAGACCAATTGGTCTTAATAGAGACTACAGTTCTTTATAAAGACCAATTGGTCTATATAGAGACCACAGGCCTTTATGCATACCACAGGTCTTTATGCAGACCACAAGTCTTTATGCAGACCAATTGGTCTTTATGAAGGCCTGTGGTCTCTATACAGACCAATTGTTTTGCATAAAGATCACAGCTCGTCTATGAAAGACTCCCTTCAGCTCGTCTATGAAAGACTACCTTCAGCTCGTCTATGAAAGACTCCATTCAGCTCGTCTATGAAAGACTCCTTTCAGCTCGTCTATGAAAGACTCCCTTCAGCTCATCTATAAGGACTCGCTTCAGCTCGTCTATGAAAGACTCCCTTCAGCTCATATATAAGGACTCGCTTCAGCTCGTCTATAAAGACTCGCTTCAGCACGTCTATAAATACTCTCTTCAGCTCGTTTATAAAGACTCCCTTCAGCACATCTATAAAGACTCCTTTCAGAGCTCGTCTATAAAGTCTCCCTTCAGCTCGTCTATAAAGATCTATCCTGAAATCCACTCTTCTCTTTTAAAAATCCAAATTAGCTTGAAGTTTTCTCAGAATAATATTTTGAATTTTTCGTCAAATTACATTTGCAAATTTTTCCATTCAATTTATTATCCATAATTAGTTATTTGTTTAACAATATAACTCATAGCGATGGGATTATCGGCGGGTATCATGTGACCGGCACGATTTACCAAATACATGGTAAAATTACCACCACTTTTCTCATAACCTTCGATATTTTTGTCAATGTGAATGTAATTACGCGGTGCATTAACGTATTCCTCACGATAATTCCATTCCAATTTCTCGATCCAATTCACAGTTCCGACAGTGGGGCAAGTCAAATCCAGTTGCCCGGAAATAACCGACACCTTCACATCAGTATTACTAAGAAGTTCACTAACTGAAAAAAGTGGTTACAAAATGATTGATTATTTTTGAATTCTGAAAATGTTTTTGTGTTGTGGTCTTACCAATATCTATAACGGGCTTCAGAAAATCGCTTGCAAGTTTAAGGAAAATATCGAATCCCTGTGATCCCCATTTAATGTGTTCTTCTATGCCAAGCGCTTTCTTAACTGGTCCATTCATTAGAGTATGCAAGGTTAGATTTTTTAAATATATATCATCCTCTTGTCGATATTTCAACACATTATAGAAATCTATATTATCACTAGCATTTATCGCTATGTGATATGTCTTCCACCATTGCAAAAAGGCCAATTTCCATCTATTATTTTCGATATATTTTGAAATTTTCTCAACTGCTTCCATTATTCTGTTATAGCCATCTTTGTCAATAATGGCCTAGTGGGAAGAAGAAAGTGTAATTTATTGATTATTTCAGTATTAGTTCTGTATTTGGTATACCAATTTTTCAAATCTACTGATTTTTTAAAATTTGTATCTATGAATTGGAATGTAAACAAGGATTAGGAAGGATTAGTCCTATCAAAGGCGCCTCTTAGGGGGGCGATATCCACTGAAATCTATTAACGAAAACGGGTTCTGTCGATCAATCTTATCATAATATAATGTTCTACGAGGTAAAACAAAAGATCCATTGGACATTAAGATCTTCATTCAACTTTTAATTATAAATCTCTATGACCATTAAAGCCTTCATGCCTTCAGCTTTTCTTTAAAGCCCACCTAATTCAGTTCGTCGATAGTTTCCCTTCAGCTCGTCTATAAAGACTCCCTTCAGATCGCCTACAAAGACTCCCTTCAGATCGTCTATAAAGACTCTCTTCATCTCGTCTATAAAGACACCCTTCAGCTCGTCTATTAAGACTCCCTTCAGATCGCCTATAAAGACTCCCTTCAGATCGTCTATGAAGACTCCCTTCAGATCGTCCATAAAGACTACCTTCAGATCGTCTATAAAGACTCCCTTCAGAGCTCGTCTATAAAGACTCCCTTCAAAGCTCGTCTATAAAGACTCCCTTCAGATCTCGTCTATAAAGACTCCCTTCAGATCTCGTCTTTAAAGACTCCCTTCAGATCTCGTCTATAAAGACTCCCTTCAGATCGTCTTTAAAGACTCTCTTCAGCTCGTCCATAAAAACTACCTTCAGCTCGTCCATAAAGACTACCTTCAGGTCGTCCTTAAAGACTACCTTCAGCTCGTCTATAAAGACTCCCTTCAGCTCGTCTATAAAGATTCCCTTCAGATCTCGTCTATAAAGATTCCCTTCAGATCTCGTCTATAAAGACTCCCTTCAGCTCGTCTATAAAGACTCCCTTCAGCTCGTCTATAAAAACTACCTTCAGCTCGTCCATAAAGACTACCTTCAGGTCGTCCTTAAAGACTCCCTTCAGCTCGTATATAAAGACTCCCTTCAGCTCGTCTACAAAGACTGCCTTCAGCTCGTCTATAAAGACTCCCTTCAGCTCGTCTATAAAGACTCCTTTTAGCATGTCTACAAGAATTACTTCAGCTCATTCACTTCATTCATAGTCTCTATCCATTACAGTCGATAATCTAATGAATTGCCCTTGAAGTAGTCCTTGGATATGTTGGAATCCTATACAAAGACACAGAAACCGTAAAGACTCGACAAAATGCATTTTGACAAAATAGTTTGTGAAAAAATATCCAGGGGGAATCAGGCATAACAGAGGCATGTTAACAATAAAAACGCAAATACGCGATAATGTGTCTATAAAATTTAAATAAAATTAGAGATCTGCATTAAAAAAATATGTTTTTATTTTATAAGCTTGCGATATAGCGTTTAAAACGTTTAATATTTGTTTGTTTGTTTGTTATGATATCGTAACAACAGAGGAAAAGCCATCTATTGGAAATTGTTTACGTATCGATTGTCCTATCTTTATACTTTTATGTCTTTGTCCTATACTGAAAAAGGGATCTGAAAATCTAATAAAGCCGTGAATACTTCTAATTCATTGGGCCATGTGATCCCCCTTCGATCTTCAATTATCAATCACAATGTTTAGTTTTTTTTTGAGATATTTTTATCCTAATGCTCGAGTTTATGAAAACATATTCCATAGTTCATCAAATACCTAACCTCAAGTTCAATTCAATTAATATTTAAAATTACTTTTTAAACAATGGCCTTTTGGAAAGGCAAAGCTGTTTCCTGGATGCTTTGAGATCCTTATTTACTGTCATAAACTTACCATATTCAACATCAGCGGCGCCCATGCATTAAACGAATCCATCGGTGATATCAATGGACTTCCCAGGGCCACAGATTTCAAATTACTTCTCAGCTCCTCACGCTGTACAGCTTCATAAAGTTGCAGAGCGAATTCCGCTGCCATTTTAGCACCATAACTTTGTGAGAAAATATGCAATGGGACATCTTCAAATTCCCGATGTCGTTCATAGAATAATTTCATAAATTCTACCAAATCTTGGGCAATTTCATAATTTGTTGATGGTAGTAATGTAATATTTTCCATATAGGAAAAACCACTACCCAATGGATTATCAATAAATAATACATTCACATATTTTACCCAGGTCCAATTACGTTCATTGCCATGCACATCTAAGGGGCCAAAAAATTCGAAATTACCACGTCCCGTGGATGAAACACCGGGACCACCTTGTAGCCACAGCGCCAAGGGACGTTCGGTATAGTTGGCAACATCTGCTGTTGTATAATACAGCCAATAGAACATATGTCCTCCTGGGAGTACATCAAGAAAACCCCAATCTTGTTCACCGGGTCCATAGCCGGGTTTAGCTAAAAAACGATTAACCTCAAATAAAAATTGGTCTTTTTTGAAAGAAAAAATATCCTCTTACCGCACACTAAGCTCCACCACAATATCCCTATTAACAACAATGAAAAAGCAGAACACTTCATATTGTTTTAGATGCGGAACAACGTTTTAAACAATCAAGGGACATAGCTTATACCGAAATTATACGAAGCCAGACCCAGCAATATTTTCATGATAAGGCAATGTTGTTTTCAATTCCTATTTTTTTAAATCAATTATATAAATGTGCATGCACATACCGACCCTTGTTCTGATAAGAGACCGGTTCAATTAATTTAAGGGGCGCAGTTTTGCAATTCAGTATAAATATCTGCTAAATGCTATTTTGTTATAAATTTCAAACATTTCAGCAGGAGGTATTTATAGACGAGCAGAAGGGGGAATTTTTGACTAGCTAAAGAGAGTATTTTATAACGAGTTGAAGAGGGTCTTTATAGACGAGCTAAAGGGAGTCTTTCATAACGAGCTGAAGGGAGTCTTTATAGACGAGGTCTGAATGGAGTCTTTATAGACGAGCTCTGAAGGAAGTCTGGATAGACGGCTGAAGTGAGTCTGGATAGACGAGCTGAAGGGAGTCTTTATATATGAGCTCTGAAGGGAGTCTCTATAGACGAGCTCTGAAGGGAGTCTTTATAGGGACTGATTGATCTAAGGGCTCACAATGAAATAATGGAACAGGCCCAGCAAGCAATGAAATATGTAAACGAAGGAAAATGGATATTAAATAACACAAGAAACCGATGAATTATATTTTACGGAAATGTACAGAATCGGATTAAGAATAAATTCTTAAAAATATTTTTAAAAATCGAAGTCTTTATTAAGGGGACCCCCCCCCCCATTCTCGGGGTCAAATTTTTTGTTGATATAATTCGAATCTACACTGATTAAAGAATGTCTCTACAAAATTTCAAGTGAAAATCTGAAGAACTCTTGAAGATATAGCCGATTTATTGTGTCAGCATCAAGTGACGTCTGAAGGGCTTCTCAAACTTTAAACGCGTTTTTCTCTAAACATTTTTTGCGAATGGCGGGCACGATAACTCAAAAACTAATAATCCAATCGGTTCCAAATATGAACTAGGATAAAGCCAATCGGTGAAGATCTTCCTTATTTTTTAACTTGGTTTTTAGTAAAAAAAATCGGCGATTTTCCAAAAATATTTTTTCAAAGGTCCACCATTTTGTTAATTTTAGGTCGAAGTCAATAATCCTAGTTCATACGAGAGCCAGGCATGTACTCTTTCTAACACCGTTGGAATTTTCGGATTCCGATGTTCCAGTGAGGAGTTATCATGCCCGCCATCAAAAATAAGGAATTTTTTTAATTACAAAAAACAACAACAAAACAATAACAAAAATTGTTTGTAAATTATTTTTCTTCTCTTTTAAATCTTCAATTATATATGTGCAAAGTTACAAACTTTAACAAGCATTGGTATTGATTTACCAGCCCATTGAATATCTTGAAAAATTAAAATCGAGAATGGGGTGTTCCCTTAAGATGAATGGATCTGTGTTTAGAGACCATAGGTCTTTATTAAGACCAATGGGTCGGTATAGAGACCACAGATCTTTATAAAGATAGAGACCACAGGTCTTTATTAAGACCAATTGGTCTGTATAGAGTCCACAGGTCTTTATAAAGACCAATTGGTCTGTATAGAGACCACACGTCTTTATAAAGACCAATTGGTCTGTATAGAGACCACAGGTCTTTATAAAGACCAATTGGTCTGTATAGAGACCACAGGTCTTTATAAAGACCAATTGGTCTGTATAGAGACCACAGGTCTTTATAAAGACCAATTGGTCTGTATAGAGACCACAGGTCTTTATAAAGACCAATTGGTCTGTATAGAGACCACAGGTCTTTATAAAGACCAATTGGTCTGTATAGAGACCACAGGTCTTTATAAAGACCAATTGGTCTGTATAGAGACCACAGGTCTTTATAAAGACCAATTGGTCTGTATAGAGACCACAGGTCTTTATAAAGACCAATTGGTCTGTATAGAGACCACAGGTCTTTATAAAGACCAATTGGTCTGTATAGAGACCACAGGTCTTTATAAAGACCAATTGGTCTGTATAGAGACCACAGGTCTTTATAAAGACCAATTGGTCTGTATAGAGACCACAGGTCTTTATAAAGACCAATTGGTCTGTATAGAGACCACAGGTCTTTATAAAGACCAATTGGTCTGTATAGAGACCACAGGTCTTTACTCCTTCCATCTCCTCTACAAATACTCCTTCAGCTCGTCTCTAAAGACTACCTTCAGATCGTCTATACAGACTGTCTTCAGCTAGTCTATAAAGACTGCCTTCAGCTCGTCTATAAAGATCTATCATAAAATCCACTCTTCTCTTTTAAACAAGACTTAACTTAGGAATTCTTTTAAAAATCCAAATTAGCTTGAAGTTTTCTCAAAATAATATTTTTAAATTTTCGCCAAATTACATTTCCAAATTTTTCCATTCGATTTATTATCCATAGTTAGTTATTTGTTTAAGAATATAACTCATGGCGTTGGGATTATCGGCGGGTATCATGTGGCCGGCACGATTTACCCAATACATGGTAAAATTTCCACCACTCTTCTCATAACCTTCAATATTGTTGTCAATGCGAATGGAATTACGCGGTGCGCTAACATATTCCTTACGATAACTCCATTGTAATTTTTCTATCCAATTCACAGCTCCGGCAGTGGCACAAATCAAATCCAGTTGCCCGGAAATAACCGATACCTTCACATCAGTATTACTAAGAAGTTCACTAACTGAAAAAAAGATTATAAAATGGTTGATTATTTTTGAATTCTGAAAAGTTGTATGTATTGTGGTCTTACCAATATCTATAACAGGCTTCAGAAAATCACTTGAAAGTTCAACGAAAATATCTGATTTCTGTGATCCCCATTTAATGTGTTCTTCTATACCAAGCGCTTTTTTAACTGGTCCATTCATTAGAGAATACAGGGTTTGATTATTTTGCTGATTATCCGTCGTTTCCTCCGAATTCACATCTTCCTCTTGTAGATATTTCAAAATATTATAGAAATTTATATTTTCACTAGCATTTAAGGCTATGTACGATGTGTTCACCCATTGCTTGTAGGCCAAATTCCATTCGTCATTTTCGATATATTCTGAAATTCTCTCAACAGCTTCCATTATTTTGTTATAGCCATCTTTGTCAATAATGCCCTGGTGAGAAGAAGAAATGTGGAATTTTTTATTATTTCGGTATTAGTACTACATTTGGTTCACCAATTTTTTTAAATCTTTAAACGGCATATACATCAGAACTTTTTACCGGGTTAACCTTCATTATGAGGATTTATTTGACATATATGCAAAGGAATTGACAAATGAAACCCACTGGGTTAACGAAATCCGGTTAAATGTAAACGCACTATTAGATTTTTTTAAACTACCATCCGTTTAATAAACTTTTTACGAATGTAAAGAATGTAAACAAGGGTTAATAAGGGTTTGTCATATTAAATATGGCTCTTAGGGGCGGATATCTACTGAAATCTATTGACAAAAACGGATTCTGCCGATTGAGATCACCATTCAAGTTTTATTAAGAAACTTTATGACCTGCCTTCAGCTTGTCTATAAAGTATCCCTTTTTCAGTTCGACGATAAAGCCTACCTTCAGCTAATCTATACAGACTGCCTTCAGGTCGCTTAAAAACCTCATTCAATTCGTCTATAAAAACTACCTTCAGCTCGTCTAGAAAGACTCCCTTCAGCTCGTCTAGAAAGACTCCCTTCAGCTCGTCTATAAAGACTCCCTTCAGCTCGTCTATAAAGACTCCCTTCAGCTCGCCTATAAAGACTCCCTTCAGCTCGTCTATAAAGACTCCCTTCAGCTCGTCTATAAAGACTCCCTTCAGCTCGTCTATAAAGACTACCTTCAGATCGTCTATAAAGACTCCCATCAGCTCGTCTATAAAGACTCCCATCAGCTCGTCTATAAAGACTCCCATCAGCTCGTCTATAAAGACTCCCATCAGCTCGTCTATAAATACTCCCTTCAGCTCGTCTATAAAGACTCCCTTCAGCTCGTCTATAAAGACTCCATTCAGCTCGTCTATAAAGACTCCCTTCAGAGCTCGTCTATAAAGACTCCCTTCAGAGCTCGTCTATAAAGACTCCCTTCAGAGCTCGTCTATAAAGACTCCCTTCAGAGCTCGTCTATAAAGACTCCCTTCAGAGCTCGTCTATAAAGACTCCCTTCAGAGCTCGTCTATAAAGGCTCGTCTATAAAGACTCCCTTCAGAGCTCGTCTTTAAAGACTCCCTTCAGAGCTCGTCTTTAAAGACTCCCTTCAGAGCTCGTCTTTAAAGACTCCCTTCAGAGCTCGTCTTTAAAGACTCCCTTCAGAGCTCGTCTATAAAGATTCCCTTCAGAGCTCGTCTATAAAGACACCTTTCAGAGCTCGTCTATAAAGACTCCCTTCAGCCCATTCACTTCTTTCATAATCTACATCCATTACAGTCTATAATCCAATGAACTGACCTTGAAATTGTCCTTGGATCTGTTGGAATCCTATACTGAAAAAGGGATCTGAAAATCGAATAAAGCCGCGAATTCTTATAATTCACTGGGCCATGTGATCCCCCTTCGATCTGCAATTATCAATCACAATGATAATGCTCAAGTTTATGAAAACCTCAAATTCAAATTAATTAAAAAATTTAAAATAACATTTCAAGCAATGAACTTTTGTAAAAGGCAAAGGAACATCCTGGCATTTTAGAGATCCCCAATTACATTCACAAAACTTACCATATTCAACATCAGGGGCGCCCACGCAAAAACCGAATCCATCGGTGATGTCCATGGACTTCCCAGGGTCACAGATTTCAAATTACTTCGTATCTCCTCACGCTGTACAGCTTCATAAAGTTCCAATGCGAATTCCGGTGCCATTTTACCACCATAACTTTGTGAGAAAATATGCAATGGAACATCTTCAAATTCTCGATGTCGTTCATAGAACAATTTCATAAATTCCAGTGAATCTTCGGCAATTTCAGAATTTTTTGATGGTAGTAATGTAATATTATCGACATAGGAAAAACCACTACCCAATGGATTATCAATAAATAAAACATTCATATCTTTTACCCAGGTCCAATTACGTTCATTGTCATGCACATCTAAGGGGCCAAATTCTTCAAAATTACCACGTCCCGTTGATGAAGCACCGGGACCACCTTGTAGCCACAGCGCCAAGGGACGTTCGGTATAGTTGGCAACATCTGCTGCTGTATAATACAGCCAATAGAACATATGTCCTCCAGGGCGTACATCGAGGAAACCCCAATCCTGTTCACCCGGTCCATAGCCGGATTTAGCTAAAAAAAACAATGAACCTTAAATAAAAAATTGTATTTTTGGAAAGAAAAAATATTCTCTTACCACACACTAAGTTCCAACACAAAACTGCTATTAACAATAAAAATAAAAATCTATAAGACTTCATATTGATTTATATGCGGAACTACGGTTTAAACAACCAAGGCACATAGCCGGAAAAAAACTAAACTGTAGTATTGCTTTCACATATTAAAATTATGCGAAGCCACCAATATTTTCATGATAAGACAATTATGTTTTCGATTTCTATTTTTTATTTAAATCAATTACATAAATATGCATGCACATACCGGCCCTTGTTCTGATAAGAGACCGGTGCAATTAATTTAAGGGGCGTAGTTTTGCAATTCTGCATAAATATTTGCCAAATGCTATTTTGTAATAAATTTCAAACATTTCAGCCGGTCCATATGGCGGTCCTCACCACCTAGTTGCATAGAGACATTTTAGAGGAGCTGCAGGAGGTATTTATAGACGAGCTGTAGGAAGTATTTTTGACTAGCTAAGGGTGTATTTATAGACGAGCTCTGAAGGGAGTCTGTATAGACGAGCTCTGAAGGGAATCTGTATAGACGAGCTCTGAAGGGAGTCTTTATAGACGAGCTCTGAAGGGAGTCTTTATAGACGAGCTCTGAAGGGAGTCTTTATAGACGAGCTCTGAAGGGAGTCTTTATAGATGAGCTCTGAAGTGAGTCTGTATAGACGATCTCTGAAGGGAGTCTGTATAGACGAGCTCTGAAGGGAGTCTGTATAGGCGAGCTCTGAAGGGAGTCTGTATAGACGAGCTGAAGGGAGTCTGTATAGACGGGCTGAAGGGAGTCTGTATAGACGAGCTGAAGGGAGTCTGTATAGACGAGCTGAAGGGAGTCTGTATAGACGAGCTGAAGGGAGTCTGTATAGACGAGCTGAAGGGGGTTTTTATAGACGAGGTGAAGGGAGTCTGTATAGACGAACTGAAGGGGGTTTTTATAGACGAGGTGAAGAAGGGCTTTTGAACGAATCTTTGTAGATGATCTTTAAAGCAAGCAAAGGGAATTATTTATTAGATATAGATTTTCAATAGTGGATGTTCAATAGTTTACGTTTTCACTGTATGTATTGTGCAGATAATTTGCGCGATCTACAACAAATCTCTTGGGAATGTTATTGATAATTGTTTTCGCCATCTGGGTAATACCAAAAAATATTAGAAATTGTATTTTAATATTTTCTTTTCAATGTCATACATATGAACATGAATTACCGAACGAACGGGATGGAAAGCAAACCGCTTCTGGAGTTATTTCTCGTATTTAGTTTATTAATAACCAAAGTGTCCGGTAAGTTATTATACATCTAAATATTTTACCACAATTTTAAATTCTTTTCACACATTTTCCAGCTAAAACTGGATTTGGACCCGGTGACCAAGATTGGGGTTATGTGGATATACGGCCGGGTGCCCACATGTTCTATTGGCTATACTATACCACAGCTGATGTTGCGAACTATACAGAACGCCCTCTTGCCATATGGTTGCAAGGTGGTCCCGGTCTTTCATCAACTGGTCTTGGTAATTTCGATCAATTAGGACCAATCGATATGCACGGCAATGAACGTAATTGGACATGGGTGAAACAAATGAATGTCCTCTTTATTGATAGTCCATTTGGTAGTGGTTTCTCTTATGTCGATAATATCACCCTACTACCCTCTACAAATAATGAAATTGCTCGGGATTTGTTGGCATTCATAAAGGTGTTCTATGAACGTCATCGGGAATTTGAAGAAGTGCCGTTGCATATATTCACACAAAGTTATGGTGGTAAAATGGCACCGGAATTCGCTTTGGAGTTATATAGGGCTATAGAACGTGGTGAAGTGAGAAGTAATTTGAAATCTGTTGCCATGGGTGGTCCATGGACCTCACCAATCGATTCCATAATGGCAAGGGCGCCACTGCTATTTCATATGGTAAGTATTGGAACCTTGATACTCATCTACAACAGGCCGTATAGGTCTTCCATAAAAATGAGACTCGAATTATCTAATAAAAGTGCAACCACATCTATAGATATTCTATAAAAAACGACGTATGGTATACATGCCAATGAGACCCGATAAGACCCGAGGCCTCAGTATAAAGGACATTTTGTTTGCAAATACCTGTAGCCTCTTTACTGGCCCATTGATCTTTATAAAGACATCTGGTCTCCATACATTTTCCTTTTTTAGGGACTGATTGATCGAAGGGCTCACAATGAAATAATGGAACAGGCCCAGCAAGCAATGAAATATGTAAACGAAGGAAAATGGTCCGAAGCCGATGATGTAGAAACGACTATTGGATATTTAATAACTCAAGAAACCGATAATCTGGATGTCTATAATATTTTAAAATATGATAATGATGATGATGGTAGGAAAAAATAAAACAAATGTAAACTCACCTAATTTCCTCTCACCCCTTTGCCACAGATCACGAAGCCATGTTGCAAGATTTTATGCGAAGACGTGTCAGTCTAGCCCTAGGCATACCACAACACATTAAATGGGGGCAACATGAAGAGGATATTTTCTATCATCTAAAGGAGGAAATTATGAAGCCAGCTGTTCATATTGGTAAGTCCCAAAAAAAAGGAGGAACATATGATAAATGATCTGCTGGCTCTTCTTCTCCCATTACAGTTAGTGAACTTCTAAATAATACCAATGTAAAAGTCAGCGTTTTTACGGGCCAATTGGATTTGATTTGTGCCACTCCCGGTACCATCAATTGGATAGAAAAATTACAATGGTCTCATCGTGAGGAATATCTGAAAGCACCACGTCTACCCATACGCATTGATGGCAGAATTGAAGGTTATGAAAAAAGTGGTGGTAATTTTACACTATTTTGGGTTAATCAAGCCGGTCATGTTGTACCGGCGGACAATCCCCGGGCCATGAATTACATTTTAAGGAAATGTACAGAATTGTATTAAGAATAAATCATATAAAATATTTAAAAATATTCGAAGTCTTTATTAAGACCAATTGGTCTGTATAAAGACCACCGGTCTTTATTAAGACCAATTGATCTGTCTGGAGACCCAACGTCCAATTGGTTTTTATAAAGACCAATTGGCGTGCATATAGACCACAGGTCTTTATAAAGACCAATTGGTCTGTATAGTGACCACAGGCCTTCATAAAGACCAATTGGTCTGTATAGAGACCACAGGTCTTTATAAAGACCAATTGGTATGTATAGAGACCACAGGTCTTTATACAGACCAATTGGTCTGTATAGAGACCACAGGTCTTTATAAAGTCCAATTGGTCTGTATAGAGACCACAGGTCTTTATAAAGTCCAATTGGTCTGTATAGAGACCACAGGTCTTTATAAAAACCAATTGGTCTGTATAGAGACCACAAGTCATTATTAAGAACAATTGGTCTGTATAGAGACCACAGGTCATTATTAAGACCAATTGGTCTGTATAGAGACCACAGGTCTTTATAAAGACCAATTGGTCTCTATATAAAAACAATTGTTCAGTAAAGACGCCGTTGGACTTGTCTTATTAAAATATTGAACCACATAAACTAAAGTAGTCTCATAATTCTTTCATTCAAGTTGCTTTAAAATAGTTCCGATCGTTCATTTCAAATTACCAACAATTTGAACAGGTCCATTTCGGAACCACAACAACAAAGCCGTCATTAAGAAAACAAAATTGCTCTACGGTTATTAATAAATAATTAAGAAAAATATAGCGTTTAGTTATTAACTAAAAGGTAACTAATTTTTGAGATTCTAAAATCTCAAAACCCAGGGGTTTCTATTACCGAAAAACAAAGCATATCGGATACCTAATAAAAAAATCTCAACGAATAAAATTCCAATGGCCAAAGTAAGGATACCAAAACAAAAGGTAATTCTATGCGGTGAATATGGTGTAGGAAAAAGTTCTTTGTTTCGGCGTTTCACCAATAATACCTTCATAACCAATACGGATCGAAAATCGACATTGGGTTTGGATCACATCGAAAAGGATTATCGGGTGGATGATAAACAAATTAAGGTATGTTACTAAGAAGGTAGAGATAATTAAGGTGTGTCAGACTGATAATTTTTCATTTCTTCCCCATAGCTCCAGTTATGGGATACCGGTGGTATGGAACGTGTGGCCTCTGTCACCTCATCGTATTATAAATTTGCCGAGGGTGCTATACTGGTCTTTGCATTAGATAATGCCGCATCCTTTCACTCCTTGTCACAGCATCTCCTCGATATTGTTACCTATGCGGAGAATGCTAAAATATTTATATGCGGAAATAAATCCGATTTAGAGGGTCGTGAACCTGAGGTGAGTGATGCCGACGTGGAGGCATTCTGTGAACAATGCCATAGTCTTATAAGTGCCACATATAAAACATCCTGTAAAACCGGTGAAGGTATTGAGGAAATGTTCCAAGATATTTCTCGAATATTGGTCGAATCGAATCGTTCGAAAATGGATCTGCAGGCCAGTATGGAACAGCACGGATTTCAAATAGTTGCCGGACAAGTGGAACTTGTCAATGCTGTTGCCGATGATGCAGATGATAGTACGAATTGTGTTTGCTAGCAAATGGCTGATTTGGAGTTTGGTTAGATGGTGGCGTTGACAATGGCAAGGAGGGCATACTAATGAGTATGTTTCGGTGTGTGTATGGTTAGCCATTGTAATGGGCCAGTTGTGGATTACAATCGTATTCGAATAACTTGAAAGAATAACAACGAATGAAATGCCTGGCATTTAAAGAATGGATTTATTTTCAAGTTTTGTGTAAAGGTTTTTGGTTATTCGAATTCGCCTTTGTAAAATTAATTTAATCAGTGTCTCAATAACTTATTTTTAGTTACTAATTTGTTTTCACAATATTCGTGTCCAAATAGCTGAATGAAAAAGTGCTAAGTCTGGGGTTATACATGCAACTTTTTTAAGCAACTCTGCTGCCCAGACAAACAGTTTATATGAAAAACAATATTGAAATGTCTCAATAATGGTGAACATATTTTGGTTATTTGGATTCGATCTTTTGAAATATATCACATTTTTTGTCTTAGTATCCACTTTGTAAATTATTTATTTGTTCTCATAGCATTATGATTAACATAATTTTGAAGTTATTGAACCTAAAACCAAGGAAACTTAGCTTTTCTCCTCTGGTCCCTTCGACTCAAATTACCGTGAGTCGACTGTATATTTTCAATATTCTCTATAGTAAGAATATATAAATGCTCACTTTCTCATGGTTTTGTAATCTGTTTATGTTTCATCAAAAAATATGTTTTCGAAATGAATCATATTCTTATTTACATTACTCATTGGTGTTTTCATTTCCTTCTTTTTGTTTCGTTTCTTTAATAAACCCTTTTTGATACACATAATAAAACGTCCATTTATATTTATAAGTTATAAAAACATGTCTCATTAAATAATATTTAGATATAAGTAAAAAACATTGCGATACGACAGACTCAGCTTAAATGTTCTGTAGATACGTAAATGCCATGCTCCTAAAATTATAATTTTTGAAGATAAGAACAAAATGTTTGATTGCTTTTTAACCACTGTCGAGCATATTATATCTATAAGCTACTATGGGTCTGGAACCCAATTTAATTTATCAAAATAGTCCACCTACAAAATATAACGTCAAAAAGGAAGAATATCGAACTTGACTTATTCTAAGATTGCACTGTAAACTATTTGTCTTTGGATTAACTTTACACGGAAAATATTAAATGAATACAAGCTCCTAATTTCATTAAATCTAAATTATAGCATACTTTTGGGGGTATAGAATTAATTGTATGCAGAAATCGCAACTAGAAGAGGAAACATTTTTTAAAATATATTTTTATGAAACATCAAAGCAAGAAGTGTAATAATACACACTATACGTTTACAATACCTCGAAATATTCGTGGGAGTTCCATTAAAATTTATATATTTTCCGATGCGCGGCTTATAAAAAATAGCATTTTTCCAAAATTTGGTAAAAAAAAAACAAAATATTTTCCATTGTTTGTATTAAAAAACATTAATTTTTCCCGAAGGTTGAATATAAAAAAATATTTTTTAAGAAGCGTGGATTTAAAAAAATCAATAGGAGTGGATTTAAAAAAATATATTTTTTCAAGAAGTAAGAATTAAAAAAATACATTTTTTAAAGAAGCACAATTTAAAAAAAATAAATTTTTTAAGAAACGTGGATTTAAATTTTTTTTTCAAGAAATGTAGATTTTTAAGAAATGTGGATTTTGAAAAAATTATTTTTCAATGACTTTCCCGAAAAATAATTTTTTTCCGAAGCGAGGATTTTTTAAAAAATTATCTTCAATTAATTTCCGGACGCATGGATTTTTATACCCTACACAACTATGTTGTCACGATATTAAAACTTTGTGCAACCCCAAGAGTTTGTAACGCCGCGAAATATAAGCCCTAGACCCACCTTTAAGTAATACGATCGTCATATCACGACTAGCTGAATCGATCTAGACATGTGTGTCCATGTGTGATTTGTAAACACGATACAGGCCACAGTTATGGACCAATCTTCACGAAATTTTGTACATAGAATGGGACAATGAAGACCCCTATTGTTTTTGGTAAAGATCGGTTAATATTTAGGGGATGAAATGGACCAAAACCTTTTTTGTCTGATTTTCTAATCGCTCCAGAGACCGGCAATTATGGCCCAAACATCGCAAATTTACAAGGAGAAGGGGATTGGGTCAAAGAATAAGCATGTCTGTTTTCATAAAGATCGGTCAATATTTAGTGGTTCAAATGGATCCAGACTTTTGTGTGAAATATTACAAAATTTATATTCTATAGCGTATATATTTATTCCTGAAGGACATAGACCCGAGAAGTTGATAGTATATTCAAGAAGAGTGGTTGACCTTTAAATTGATATCAATTATATTGTCGGATGTGGGAGTTTCACTTAAATATTTACAGGTGCTTACGTATTCATATATTATTTAGTAATCCATTACCCCACTAGAGGGCTGATATAAAGCGCTTATCGCTTTAAAAAATTCCAAGAGGTTCCAGTTATGGTCAAGCACAACGTCTATAATGATCGGTGATGATCACGTAAAAAATTTTGGTTGGAATAGACCGAAAACTTTTTTCGAGTCGATCTATATGCCACATGCCGAACATCAAAACACACAGTGAAGGGAATCTGAACAAGTAATTAGAAAGGCTGTACTGAATATTGGGAATATTTGGAAAATATGTCAGTGTAAGGAAAATGTGATGTTGATCTCTAATCGGTTAAGAGGGTGCAAATATCACGAAATATTGCTCAGACTCGAAATAATAAATAAACATCCGCAGGAAGTTAGAGTTCCGTGGTAGTTGTGTAGGGTATCGTATAGTCGGCCGACTATACTGCTCTGCTCACTGGTTAAAAAAATAACTTTTGTCAAAGCGAGGTTTAAAAAAACAAAATCAAAGTGTGGATTAAAAAAAAATAATAATAACAATTTTCTCGAAGAGAGAGCTCAAAGCGAGCATTTTTAAAAAATATATATATTTGTTAAAACCTTATGGAAGCTTGGTTTTTTAAGAACCTTAGGGTGGATTTAAAAAAAAATATTTGTTTAGGAACGTAAGCAGGGATTAAAAAAATATTTTTTCGAGAACCTATCCAATGTTTGGATTTATATAAAATCAAGAACCTTTACGTGGATTAAAAAATATTTTTTATGAAACTACTTGAAGAGTAAATTTAAAAAAATGAAGGACTTTTTTAAAGCTTGGATTAAAAAAACATTTTCAAGAACATTCCTAAATCATGGAATTTAAAAAAAAATGGATTTATTATGTTTTTCAAGAACTTTCTCGAAGCATGGTTTTTCTGATTAAGGACTTTTTCGAACCATGGATATTTTAAGTACCTTTCCGTAAAGTGGATTTTAAAAATGATTTTTTATAACTTCCTGTAGTGTGATTTTTTTTAATAATTTTCAAGAAACATTTTCAAGAAACTTTTTCGAACCATGGATATTTTAAGTACCTTTCCGTAACGTGGATTTTAAAAATTATTTTTTATAACTTCCTGTAGTGTGATTTTTTTTAATAATTTTCAAGAAACATTGTTTTAAACCATGTTTCAAGATGCTTTAATCAGAATATTGAACCTTCTGCGATATGATTTGTTGATAGGTCCTCACTTTTCATATACATACCGCACAATTTTTTACTTTCTATGCGCCAAGAAGTATGCTATCGTTTAGAAAAAACTTATTTTTTTATCAAATATTTAGTTCGATATAAAAAATAAATATTCTACAAAAAAATATATATTTTAATAATTTAATTTCTCAGTATATAAAAAAAAACTTTCAAACTCACCCAAAACTGCTTAACCAAAAATCCACTTATTAACAACAACAATGCATTAATAATTTTCTAAGGCGTTTTCTTTTTAGTGTTTTTCTTTTGTTAATATACATATATAATGAAAATACATTTATAAACTTTTTTATAGATTAAGAAAAAAAGAACAAAATTACATATGCATAGGCCGGCGGTATGCCATGATTATATATAAATTTAGATATACAAGATTTTTTGCATTAACTATCAACTACATACAGATACAGATATAATACAACCTAATAAATAAAAATAAAAATGGAATGGATATTTTGTAAAACTAAACACAAAAAAAACAAAAACAATTAATAATAATAAATATGCTACAACAACAAAAGTATATTTTCGTTTTCTTCAATTTTTTCTATTTTGTTAGCAAATTCCCAAAAATTTATGAATTTGTTGTTGAGGTGGGTGATGAAAATGTTAAATATAGACTAACAACAACGGCCACCCCGAATACACCACCCACCACATATAGGACAGCCTTTTCGCGCAGTGCCCGCAACATCATTGTGTTCAAGGTCCGTGATGCCCGACCCAGTTCAGCATTGGTTTCCCTTAAACGTGAACGGGCATTCTGTATGGTTTCACGTTGTGAATGGAGATCACTGAGAATTTGAGCACCCAAAGTTTCGGTTTCTATAACGACACGATAACCCTCCTGCAGGCGATTACCCGTTCGTTCAATTGTTTCGGAATTCTCCAGCAGCCGCTGGCGTTGATCATTGCTAATGGCCACATCCTCGTAATCATCATAATCACCAGCTGCTGTTTGGAAATCTAGAGCTCCCTGTTTCTTCCTGCTTGTCTCTTTCGCCTTGGCATATTCACCCTGCAGACGTTTCAATTCCACTTGGGCACAATTCAATTTGCTGGTGGCTGTGGTTCTTTGTGCCGGTGCCAAATCCCGTATCTCCAATTGCATTTGTTCCAACAGCTCCTGAGCCTCGGTAAGGCTCGAATCGATTTTATTGCACAGTTCCTTGCCTTCATTTGTCAGTGTTAAACGGCCAATTTGACTGGTGATTTCGGCAATTAATATTGAATATTGCTTTTCATATTGCTCCAGCAATGACATTGTGAGTTGTTTTTTTATTTTGTTCAAATATTTTAATGCAAAATTTTCTTGATTTTTATTTTTCTTCTCGTCTTCTAAATATATATGGGGATAATTGTATTTTTCTTCAAATTAGAGATGACCAATAATTATCGATAGCTTGTCTCAACATCGATTGATTTTTATTACAATCGATAACAACGTTCTAATAAGAATACTTTTCTGCAGGGTACTGTATTACCGATGCTGATATTCTTAAGTCCTATACACACGATGTGCAGTGTAGTTCAACTTCCGTCTATATCGAGGCTCGTTACCATTAATTTTTGTAACAATTGTTTAAAACTCTCAGAAAATTTTATTAAAATTCTGGTAAAATAGATTTTGTGGTCTGTATCCAAGTTACTGAATCAATTTAATAACGGCTTTATTGGGTGAGATATTATTATAGAACCTAATCTACTAATTTTACAAGTTTTGCAACTTTTTACTCGAAACCCTTCCTCAACCCACAAAACTGGTAAAACATTGAATCAAATTTAAGAGAGCACAAAACAAAATGGCGTTCTCTTTGTAATTGGCTGTTATGTTGATTTTGAAATTTTGCCATATAATTTTGGCATATTTACTAGATTTCCGTTCCTGAACTTTTCAAATTAGTTTGTACTCTGAGAGCGATTTTGAAATGTTTCCCTTTTAATTGTCAATGTAAAAGCCGATATCTGAAGATCGGTCGACGGTGGTCAATATCAAGGATAGCTGTCGGTTTTCGAAAGAATTTTAAACTTTTTTCAATGGACAGTTGAAGGAGAGAACAACCTGAACAGAATTAGACGATTAATTATATTTGTTATATAACAATAAGGAATCCGGGCAGGTATAAAATCAATGTTTATATCCATGGTATAATAATAGAAGGTAACAGCAAGTGTTGTTGTACAACAACCACATGGAAATTTGTTTTTGTAAGTTATACTAGTGTCAACGTCATTTGACAGAAAAATGTAAACTAACAAATAAATTATATTTATTTTGAAAATGAAATATTTTCGAATCCTCAACATAAAATTTGAAAAACATGAATGAAAATCTATCAAATTTATGTTTCTATCGCTTCCACATCTTTCCTATAATTGCCATTGCCACTTATATGTGTAACACATATTAAAATGCAGGGAATTGCGAGTTATTCCATGAAGAAAGATTTGCTTCCTCAAACTTTCCCAGCAGGCAGGCATATAATAAAGAACAATTTCAAATTGTATGAGTTCCCATTTTTCCTGTTGGGTGATTTTTAAAAACATAATTTGTAAAATTCATATTGACACTAGTATTACGTTGGAATCAAATCAGCTGGGATCTGCTGTTACCTTATATAATTGTACCATGGTCGCAATTGTTTAAAACTCTTAGAAAATTTTATTAAAATTCTGGTAAAATAGATTTTGTGGTCTGTATCCACGTTACTGAATAAATTTAATCACGGCTTTATTGGGTAAGATAGTTCCGTTCCAGAACCTAAAAGAATCTACTAATTTGTGGGTTGTCTCTTGTAACAAAGCGAAGTCTCTGGGTTGTCTCTTGTAACAAAGCGAAGTACTTAGCTGACCAACGACAAAAACTGCACGGGAATTTCGCTGGAGCCTCACTTCGAGGTTAACAGTGGGAAAGGTGTGGTATTGTTTGTAAATGCCTTGTTAACCTCGAAGTGAGGCTCCAGCGAAATTCTCGTGCAGTTTATGTCGTTGGTCAGCTAAGTACTTCGCTTTGTTACAAGAGACATTTGGGTATGAAAGGTTTTTTGTATAGAAGCAATAGCTTCTGGGGAGAATATCTCAACAAAAAAACTTAAAGTTCAGTGGCGTGATCCGAAACTATAGTCTTCCCTGCCTTACCCCTCGGCAAACAATGCCATACATTCCCCACTAATAAATAGTTGTTTTTTTTACAAAAACAACAAACTGGGATTCAGCCTGACTATTATGCAAAAACAAAATTTTTTATTTCCTTAAATACGTATTTTCGGGGTTTTTCAAATTAAAAATCATATGAAAAAGACAAAAACATTTCAGCCGCACATATCGCTTGACTCCATAAAATGAAATGTTGGGATATCCGATGATATATTTTGTTTTTTAAGTTCATTTATGAACTTTGATACTTAAATTTAATATTTAATTTAAGTGCACCGAGCGACTGGTGTAATGACGTTGATATGGTAAATGACGCAACAGCCCTAAATCCTGAATTTTTGTTGTATGTAAATGTGCTTATAGATTACTTCAGCAAATGGCCAGAGCTTTATGCAGTTCCAAATCAAGAAGTCAGGTCAATTGTGAATTTGTCGCTACGGTGAGTTTGCGTTGGCCGTTTTCAAGGAAATTTGTGATTCATACGGAATCTAAAATGAATTGATGTTATCTGGTGACATAACATTCGATGCCAATCCACACGACGAATTGAATAACAGGAAAAATTGCTTCAGTAAAATCTCCTTCAGTCTACCATCGAATAAAAATGGTCAGCAACCGCATGCAGGCAAGGTTGTAATATTTTACAGCCCACAATGGAAATAATGGTTTATACTTCAAACTACATGGGATAATAATAACTGTGTCTGGTTACTCGATATTTGGTAACAATTGTTACTGAATGTTTTCTGTTTACTCCAAAGTCCAATAAAGGAAAGAGAGCGCTAGTTAGTTCTACGCTGAGAACTTACTGAATGTTACTGGGTAAACTTCTTGATTTATCCACGACAATTCGATGTATTTCAATCATTCATTAATTTTGAACCGAATTGAAGAGAACACAAAACAAAATGGCGTTCTCTTTGTAAACTTGTTGAGGAACACCTAAATAAGATCCCAATAAAAAAATAGCTAAAAAAGCTTAACCCATTCGAAAGCTATAACGAATTTACTATGATTGTTTTAGATAGATTATCATTTAAACATGGATTTAAATATATATTATTTTAATGTATATATAATTTTGAGTTCCTACATCTAGACCAGATCCGCATAGACTAATTTAAAACAAAAAACCTCACGACAGTCCACTTTTTTAATGAGTTACAGAGCTATCTTTGGATGGGTACAAATGTACCACGGTTATTGATCTACGTAGGTAATAACTTTAAAAAAAATGTAAAAATTATATATATGGAAAATATTTATAATTTTTTTCTTCGATTATGTGTGAACATACCTCAAGAATGATTCCTCAAAATTTGATACAAATATCTCCATTATTAAATTAAATTAAAGGGTCACCACTGTCGGTAGTGCTTTTTCAAATAGCCTTTAACCAAATCAGCAACATCATAAACAAATATCCTAAAATATATCATTGCCTCTACGCTGACGACCTATACATTCTGAGCTCGAATAAAGATAACGATGCTGCCAACATTCAATTTTCTAACATTATAAATGATATCAACACTTGGGCCAAAACATCTGGTGCCAAAATCTCTCCTACAAAATCTTCAATTCTACATATATGTCGGAAGCATAGCTGTAAACCCACCAACATAATAATCAACGGTGTTAGCATTCCCTACGTCAAGAAGCTTAAGATCCTGGGTGTAATTTTTTAAAAAAACTATCGGTGGAACGAACACATACTTAAATTAAAAAAGGACCTTATACCCCGTTTAAACATTATAAAGTACCTTTCACATAAAAGTTTCGCCCACATCAACACCCTTACTTACTTGGTAAAGACATTGGTGCTAAGCAAAATTGACTACGGTTTGTACCTTTTTGGGGACAGTCCTGTTTCAACTTTGAAACTTATTAAAGCCGTATACCACGATAGCATCAGGGCCAGCACATACGCATATAGAACTACTCCCATCAAAACCTTACTGATTGAATCTGGATTGCCTTCTCTCGAGCATAGAATTCTCGAGTCTAGGAATATGTTACTGCCTAAAATCCTGTCATCCAAGTCTTCCGTTATTAACACTGATGTATCGAAAATTTTAAAAACAAACCGAAAACCTAAAAAAACATCAGTTGTTTACTATTCTATTAGGAATAACATAGTAAACTTTAGGGATAAGGTTACATGTTTTAAACCTAAATGCCCTTCATGGCTTTTTTCGGACAAATCGTGCGATACATCTCTCAGCATTCTAGGAAAAAATGGAACTTCAAACGAAATATACGCACACCATTTTCGATTTTTTTCCTTGCAGCACTCGTCTTGGCAGTTCTTATACACTGATGCCTCTAAAACAAACTCAGTCTCCGCATACGCAGTTGTTGATTCCAATGGCGATACTCTATCCATTAAAACCCTTGCTGATTTTTCATCTATCTTCACGGCCGAAGCTGCTGGCATTATAGAAGCTATCAATATTGCAATCCATTCACAACAAGAAACAATAATTACTTCCGACAGTTTATCGGTTCTAAAATCGGTGTTATGTACATCAAACAACAGTTGGGCTTCAATTAACAAAATTCGGGATTTGCTAACCGAGAACAACTACATAAAACTTTTCTGGGTACCTGGTCACGTTGGAATTGAAGGAAACGAAAACGCCGATAAAGCAGCAAAGTACGCCTGCACCGCTCCAGTGTTGTTAGATGGAATAATCGAAAAAATAGATTTAAAAACATTTATAAAACACAAACTTAAACAAAATGCTAAACAACAACACATGTTATTTGACCATGTGCACTATGACAAAATAAATCCTAACTGCATAGTGCCCGTCTATCCTACCAATGTACCTAAAAAGCAAGTGCGCATATTTTCGAGACTTCGAATGGGTCATACTATTGCCACACACCAACATCTCATTAACACAAGTTTTGACAACAAGTGTCCCAAATGTGGAAATGTCTACACAGCACAACATATTTTAGAAACATGCAACGCTTTCGACAGAGCCCGCCTCAACTACCTCAACAACGATGGAACGAATATTTTAATATCACCTACTACTGTCAATATTAATAAGATATTAACCTACATACGTCATCTTAAAATTACTATTTAATAAAATTATTAAGAATTGTCAACCGATTTAGCTGATGGCCATTGTAGCCAATGCTAGATACTTTTATTATTAGCATTGTATTTACTATAATGTTAATACTATAATAAATAAATAAATAAATAAATTAAATTTTTTACAGCATTTTTATTCAAAAAAAGGTACTAATGTACCCGGTTATTGAACGTAGGGTTAAAGAAAATTGAAGGACATAAATCCCCGGCCAAGGACTAAATCATGGAAATTGTCTTGACCGTATAAAATATTTCCATAGGCGTATTTAAACTCCACCGAAAATTGTGACAAGCACCAAGCGGCCGATTCCAATATAGGCTAACATAATCTCCTCGATTTTATGAGTAGCTAGGATTTCTGGACAGATTCCCACACATAACATAATTGGCGAACCGGGTTATAACTGAGCCTAAGTTTCCTTTCCGTCCCCCTCTATGAATGTAGTTTTCTTGAGTTATTATTATTATTAAAAAAACACTAAATTTAAAGACCATTTTTGAAATCGAAATGTATTATTGAAAATGTTTTTGAAAATTTACTTCACAGACAATAAATAAAAAAGTTTAAAACCATATGATTGTCACTTACACCTTATTAAATACACCTTGGGCCAGCTGCGATCTACTGGTCTGTTCCCGTACTGCAAGAATCTACCACTTTTTACTACGATAACGAATTTTCCTTTATTATATTGAAGAAAATAGTAAAATCGTGTAGATTCTTGAGGTACGGGAACACACCATATATGTTTTGTCAAAATATTTAATTTCTAATTAGTCAGTAGTCACACGTGCAAAATTTCATGACAAATTTTCTTCTCAATTTCTTTAAAAATTGCATTGTTGTTTAGACACGCAAATAACCCTTGCATTAAATTTATGAATTTTCTTATTCTTCCACACACTCATTTTCTCGTTTGACCATTGTTCATGAAAATTAAAAAATGAAATTAAAAGAAAAAAACTTAATTATAAAAGGAAGTTTTGAATTACTCGAAGAAGCTATAGCCGTAGAATGAAGACCTGTTATGTAGTTTTTTTCTCGCAAAAGGTTTTAATTTTAATAACTGCCTTGACGTTTGTTTGCGGACAGAAAAAATAAAATGAAAGAAAATGCAAAACTTTTCTGCAGCCAACTTCAGTTGTTTACAACGAATAACGAAACAAAAGAGAATTGCGGAGTACAAGTATGTATGTACCCCCTTTTATTCCTCTCACCTCTTTCGCCCATAAACTCAATTTACTTTACCACAAAATTTGCCCGTGTGACTACTGACTTAAAATTACATTTTTATCTATCAAAAGAATGTAAAATAATTTTTCAATGTCAAAAACAAATGTGTAAAAATGCTAGAATAGTATATCAAATTGTGTTAAAAACAAATAAATGGTGCTGGATGCTAACTTTGTCGTTCGCGTTGAACAAATATATAAAATAAACGAAATGTTCTAAAAGACATTTTCGCCACAGCAAAAATGTTTTACCATAATTGTAGATGTAGGGTTGTATCTTTGTAGGAATTTGCCTTCTGTATGACCTGATGTTTGGGCCATGGAACAGACCAATAGTTAATGATTATTAGTCAAAAAACAGGCTTCGTCAAAAAATATTTTATACATGCCGATTCAGTCATGATGCATTTTAGTGTAATTTATATAAAATATACGCTAAATTAAACATTAAATATCTGGTTTAATAAAACGGTCGCTTAGGTTTCCAATGCCATTGAATATATGTCAACTAAGAGATACTTTTAATTTATCCCAAAGTAATGCTGGCTACGCTGGTTTAATAGCGCTGACGTTAATATTTATAAACATTTTTTTAATTTAAAAAAAATATTAGTTTTTAAATTTATAACCTAAATCTATTATTGCAATCCCTAACCCAATAAAAAATACATCTCTTGCGCCACAGTTTTATCGACAATTGACGAAAAAATGACACTGACAGCTGTCAAATGCTGCAGCCAACTTCTCGTCGGTTAACGGCAATACCGACAACTTCCTTTCTAGTTTTTTTCTTGAAGGTATGCGTACTGAAAAAATTTGTGAATGTTAAAAAAATCATGAAAAATCAAAATAAAACAAACTAAATCATGAATATAGTGCTGTGATATTAATAAAAGACATTTCGAAATGTGTGAAACAATGAAACTAATTTGAAATTCTTTGTGTTTTTCTTTTAATTTTTCGCCGACAATTTTGATTGTGCCGATGTGATGTTGACAACAACAAAATGGAATGTTTTGATTGCTGCCTTGGATGAATGATGCTACCGGAATTGTTTGGAATACCTTGAATTTGTTGCTGTCGTTGATTGCCCCTTTAGCCGACAAAATGGTTCAACGTTTGACTTTGAGAAGACGTCTGTCCTACAACACCAAATCCAACAGGAGACGTATGTAAGTAAACAAACAAAAATGAGTGAAGAAGGGAGGGAAATGGTCAGTCAGGAAGGGGATACGTTTCCATGCTCCTCCTGATTGGCCTTCCCTTCGTAGTGTTGAGAATTTTTAATTCTAATGTTTACATTTTGTTTTTAGTGTCCGTACCCCTGGCGGTCGTTTGGTCTACCAATATGTCAAGAAGAACAAGACTGTCCCAAAGTGCGGTCAATGTAAAGAGAAGTTGAAGGGCATCCAACCCTCTCGCCCATGCGAACGTAGCCGTATGTCCAAGCGTTTGAAGACTGTCGCCCGTACCTATGGTGGTGTCCTCTGCCATCGTTGCTTGCGCGAACGCATCGTTCGTGCCTTCTTGATCGAAGAACAAAAGATCGTCAA
Organism: Musca vetustissima; assembly: GCF_032173495.1. Taxonomy (NCBI): domain Eukaryota; kingdom Metazoa; phylum Arthropoda; class Insecta; order Diptera; family Muscidae; genus Musca; species Musca vetustissima. Next base: position 49,376 of record NW_026872899.1, read on the forward strand.
GGCTTTGAAGAGCCAACGCGAAAGCTTGGTCAAGCCCGTCAAACCCACCAAGGTTGCCGAGAAGAAGCCCACTAAATCCGCTGGCGCCAAGACCGCTGGCAAGTCGGCCGCCAAGAAACCCGCCCAAAAAGCTACCGGCAAATCCAAGAAGTAAATCAAAAAAAAACTCTTGGAACTTTGATGTAAAACAAAAAATACCACTCCTGTCCTCCTGATATGCGAAAATCATAGAAGGGAGAATTTCTTTATTTTTTAAAAAGAAATTATTGGTTTTTAAGTGTGATGATGCGTGTGTTTCGTATAAAACAATAAAAAAGTTGAAAAAACAAAAACAACGAGAAATGTTTTGAAAATCAACAAAAATTAACATGTGCATGGTGATGATGTGATTGGAAAATGTTCTATGAAGGTGGCATTTGTTGAAAGTGATTGAAATGAAAAAACGATTTGGAGAAGAGGAAGAAAAGGAGGGACTATTATTAGATTTATGCAAACTTTGAAGATTCTGATCTTACGGTCAACTAACAAATTAAATATCAGTGCAATAAAAAAATTCAAAATGAAGCAGTCGTACGAAGTTGTAGCCCAGTTGAAACAAAGCAGGATCTCCAATTAAATATTTCATTCTTATAAGATGCCATCCCAATTGTTTGAGATCTAATTCGATGAGTATTGAATATTAAGACTGATAGTTTAGAATATTGCTGTAGATATCCATGGGGTTATTATGAAGCACTTCGGGTGTAGTACATTTTTTCGAACACACGATAGCTAAGTTTAGATTTTAAATGAACATGTTTTCTAAATTATATCCTGACTATAAGCTCAAAGCCAATTTTTAATAGACCGCTCAAGCTATAAACATGTATGTATTAAAGATTATTTATTCAAGGAGTATTCGACTTCGAAGCGTGGTCATGAAGAATCTGTCCTTTGACATTTAAATAATAATTTCTTTAAGGCCTATTGGAGAAATAGGTGAGCATTTTTTAAAGCATATTTCTTTAAGAACGATTGGGCCTTCATGCGTGTATATTTGATTAGTATTTCTTTAGGGACCAATAAGGCTCTATGCATGTTTTTTTTAAGAACATTTCATATTTCTTAGGAACCAAAATCATGGATTAATAGGGACCTAGGCATGGATTTTGTAAAGAATATCATATTCTTAATAATATCTCTTCAGGAACTATTGTGCTTCTAGGAGAGGATTTTTAAAGTAATAATTCTTCAGGACCATTACTGCTCGAGGCTTCGATTAGAAAAAAAAAAATATTTTTTCAGGGACTATTGGGCCTCTAGGAGAGGATATTCTTATATTTTGGCTCTAGGGGTGATTTTATGAACGAATCATTGAGGCTTTGGCATAGATTAAAAAATATATTTCTTCAAAGGCTATTAGGGCTCTAGACGTGTATTTTTTAAAGAATATTTCTTCTAGGGCTATTTGGTCTCAAGGCGTGGATTTTTAAACAATGTTTTATCTGATTCTATTAGGGGTCAAGGCGTGGATTTTTAAACAATATTTCATCAGATTCTATTAGGGCTCTATACGTGGATTTATAAAGAAAATTTCTTCAGATACTGCCGGGGTCTATGCGTGGATTTTTTAAAGAATATTTCTTCTAGGGCTATTTAGGCTCAAGGCGTGGATTTTTAAACAATATTTCATCAGATTCTATTAGGGCTCTATACGTGGATTTATAAAGAACATTTCTTCAGATACTGCCGGGGTCTATGCATGGATTTTTTAAAGAATATTTCTTAAGAGCCCATTTGGGCTCTAGACGTGGATTTTTTAAAGAATATTTCATCAGGGGTTATTGGGCCTCTAGGCGTCGATTTTTTAAAGAATATTTCATCGGCGATTATTGGGCCTCTATGTGGGGATTTTTAAAAAACATTTCTTCGGAGACTATTTTGGCTCCGGGGGTGATTTTTATGAATATTTCTTCAAAGGCTATTTGGGGTCTAGTGTGCATTAAAAAAGAATATTTTGTCAGGGATTATTGGGCCTTTAGGCGTTGATTTTTAAAATAATATTCCATCAGGGATTATTGGACTTCTAGGTGGGGATATTTAATGAACATGTTTTCAGATACTATTTTAGCTCTAGGGGTGATTTTTTAGAGAACATTTTTTCGGAGACTATCTTGGCTCTAGGGGTAATTTTTAAAAAAACATTTTTCAGGCTCGAGGCTTGGTTTTTTAAAGAAAATTTCAGATAAAAATCAGATACTGCTGGGATTATTGGACTTCTAGGTAGCAATATTTCCAGGGGTGATTTTTTAAATAATATTATTTTTTAGGTGTAGATTTTTTATAGAAAATGTCTTCAGAGGCTGTTAGGGCTCTAGGAGTGTATTTCTGTTAAAGAATATTTCTCAAAAGACAATTAGGGCTCTAGTTGTGAATTTTTAAACAATATTTCTTTAGAGGCTGATAGTATTTGATTTTTATACTTCTTTGGAGCGCAGCATGGATTTTTACAAGAAAAATTTTTAAAGATCATTTGGATTCTAGGTTAGAATTTTGTATTTCTTCAGGGACCATTGCGGATTTTGGCGTGAATTATTTCCTCAGAGACCATTGAAACTGTAGGTGTGGATTTTTTTTAATATGGGGGCTTTTTGGTGTCGAGAAATTCATTTCTGATAATTATATTTACCTATGACCATCGCCAGAGGGTATTTCTAATGCCCACCTTGTTCATGGTGGAGTGTATAAAAAGAGTTCGGCCCGGCCGATCTTAACAACGTTTTCACTTGAGTTGTGGGCAATTTTTACAAACTATATCAGCGTGGTCCAGCGTGGCTTATTTCATAAATATTATCAATAAATATTAGGTTCCTAAACATGGTTTTTGAAAAAATCTATTACTGCAAGGATTGGATTTTGTAATGAACAATTTTTGAGTAGCCTATTATAACCAGACTCCCCCTCTTCAGTTCCTCTAAAAAGACGCCCAAACTGTAGCTCCTCTAAAAAGAATCCAAACTTTAGCTCCTCTAAAAAGATTACCCGATCTTCAGCTTCTGTTGATGGCCGCACAGCCATCAAGCCGTACGTGGGTACCACACCGATGGACACCGATGACGACCTCATCGAGTTGGACCTGTAGTCATCGGCGTCCTCCCATCTCATAAAGGGGAACATAATCGATTTCCGCCCATCACTAATCACTCTTGAAAAAGTAGTGCAACAAAAAAGATCGTCCTGATCCTTATTTTTGTAAAACCCCCAACTACCCAAATCCAATCAATAAATCTGTCGCCTGACAGCATTTTCAATAATCAAAACAGTGAACCGTTTTCTCCTTTTTTATTTATTTGTGCGCACCATCACGTGAGTATAAAACGTATACTTGTGGTGTTGTCCGTATATTTCGTATGTGTTGTAGTTGTTGCTTTTGCCGGCAACTCCTAATCCTAAGGCTCTAAATTCGTCTGAATTTAGACTTAAAACCAGATCCTACGTCCTTGTGGGAATCTGTACAGCTTCTCTAAGTAGACTTATAAAGCTTCAGTTCGTCTATAAACACTCCCGGAGCGTCTTCTATAATGACTTACCAATCACGAATACAATTAACTATTCCAAGAACTTAAGGGGACCCCCCCCCCATTCTCGGTGTCAAAATTTTTTTTGATTTAATTCGAATCTACTCTAATTCTAGAATGTTCCTACAAAATTTCACGTGAAAATCTCAAGAACTCTTGAAGATATAGCCGATTTATTGTGTCAGCATCAAGTGACGGTTAAAGGGCTTCTTAAACTTTAAACGCGTTTTTCACAAAACGAATGGCGGGCACGATAACTCAAAATCTAATAATCCAATCGGTTTCAAATTTTGACACGTTTCTCTGGGAGTGTGTAGCTCTCGTATGAACTAGGATAAAGCCAATCGGTGAAGATCTTCTTTATTTTTTAACTTAGTTTGTGGTAAAAAATAGGCGATTTTCCATAAAAAAATTTTCAAAGTTCCGCCATTTTGTTAATTGTTGTGCGAAGTCAATAATCCTAGTTCATACGAGAGCCAGACATGTCCTCTTTCTAACACAGTTGGAATTTTCGGATTCCGATGTTCCAGTGAGGAGTTATCATGCCCGCCATCGAAAATATGGACTTTTCTTTGAACCCAAAAAACGACAACAAAACAACAACAACAAATTTTGGTAAATTATTTTTCTTCCTTTTTAAATCTTCAAATATATATGTGCCAAGTTACAAACCTTAACAAGCATTGGTATTCATTTACCAGCCCATTTAAAATCTTAAAAATAAAAAATCGAGAATGGGGGGGGGGGTTCCCTTAATATAAACAACCAAGGACCGGCCATTATTATGGGCACAGCCATGCTGTCAAGTCGGTTACTATCCATTCTAGTCTTTATTATAGAAAGAAGAAGACTCAATAATTATACTTACTTATTTATCCATTCTAGTTCATGACTGTGAAGTTGCTCTGCATAACTAAATATTTTTGGTACCCAGAATATAGTGAAATACATGTTATTGTAGAAGCTAATTGCATTTTGAGGGGTCTGTAAGACAACGTACTGCCAAAACAAAATTGGATGGCCAATTTGAGTCAATTGGAGCTCTCTTTCGAAGTCAAATACCTTTATACAGCTATTGACCATCGATTGACGTCTCTTCATAGTATTCTATTCCAGCATTAGCTCTATACGAAGAATTTACTTACCAACGGCTTTCTTATAAAACAAATTTTGTTGTTATTGTTTTGTATAAAAAAAGTTAAAAAATAAATTATATTATTCAGCATCAACATGACAATTTTCACTTGGTAACATTTCCAATATAACATCAAATATTTTACATAGTTCATCACGACCATCCATCAGCGTAGAAATTCCCAACAATTTCCATTTTTGTTTTAAATCTGGCAATTTTAAAATATCCACCAAACAATTGACATCAAATGCCGGTAACAAATCAATTTTGTTACCCAAGACCAATAAGATAGCATCACTTAAATTCTCATTCGTTTCAAATACATTGTGCAGATCTTCTTGGGCTTCTGCATAACGTTCCTTATCGGCCACATCAACGACATAAATAACAATTGATTTATTTTCAGTATAAAAATTCCGTAAGATTCGTACGGTATTGAGGCCACCAATTTCGTAAATGGTATATTGTTGTCCCTTATATTCGATAGTTTCAACATTATAACCCAATGTGGTTATTAGATTAACCATGGGACCCTCTTTGAGGGTATAGTGTAGTCTAGTTTTGCCTGCATTATCCAGGCCCACCATTAATATTTCAATTTCTTTCTTATTGGCCATAAGAAAGTGTTTTTGGTTTGTTGTTGTTTATCGAACTGCGTTGTTAGTGGGCTCTCTTCGTTGACTGCCAATAATTAATCTAAATGCATTGAGTTGGTCTCATGAGAATGACGTGTTTTTTTTATAAAAATATGTGTGTTTGTAGATCCCCCTTAGAAATGTAATTGATCAGTTTTTAAAAATAATCGAACCTAAATGTTTCATCGTTAAAATTCAAACTACGATTTTAACGGGTTATTGCCTCTTAAAAAATTGAGAGGAAAAGGCTCAGAGGCAATAGGTTATCTGAAAAGTACTGAGAATTCACTTTGTCCTTTTCACGGTGAAGGTGTCTGACAGCACAGTTTTGTCGAAACAAAATGTATATTACCTAGGACTATCAAAATACTTATAATGGTTCGGGATCTCTATTTATTTGGAGGGTGTATTCAAACTGATATTAATAATTTTCGGTAAAAGATTTGACACCCAATGACAACACAACATATCCAACTAAAGTTTATTCGGATGAAAAATGTGTCCGAAACCCTCGCAATTCCGAAATTTGGGGGATACTCTTATATGGGGGCATTACCCTACGTATAAATTAATAAATGTATAAATTAATCTCGTTGAAATCCGTTCAGATTTAGTTATAGCTTCTACATATATATTTTCGTGCGTTACACAAAATTTTCCACAACGTACTGAAGTTAGTATAACCAATAAGTTAGATATAAATGCTACACCAAACTCCCCAGGTGCTTGGCAGGTTCAGATTTAGATATAGCTACTATACGAGTATATAGTTTCGTCCGATTTTAAGTAAAAGGTGACCAAAGACCCAAAGTTAGGCAGTTTGCTACAAAATGTTGGCACAACATACTTAAATAAGTATTGCCTAATGTTTGCCAAGTTTTGTAGGAATCGGTTCAGATTTAGATATACCTCCCAGATATAGTTTCGTCCGATTTTATGTAAATGGTGCATCAAAGACCTGAACTTAGGCCGATTAACACAAAATTTTGCACAACGTACTGAAGTTAATGTAATCAATGGTGTGGAAAGTTTTTTTTGAAATCGGTTCAGTAAATGATGCACCAAGAACTCAAAATATGGTTGATGTATATTTTATATATATTTCCGTCCGATTTTAAGTAAATGGTGCACCAAACCCCCCATGTTTATCATATACAAATATATAGCAATCCCACGGCGGCGGGTTCTACGATACCGGATTGACCCGATTTATTTGGCCATCGGCTGCCAACCCAGTTATAATCCCGACCACTAACTACCCTAAAATACTCGGGGTCACATTCGACAGCATGTTCAAGTCGTCCGCGCAAACCACAGCTATGTGCGATAAGCTGAAAAGTAGAAACTAGGTCCTCAAGTCGCTTGCCGGCAGCACTTGGGGCGCAGATAAGGAAACCTTGTTGACCACTTACCAAGTGATAGGTCGGTCTGTGGCTAGCTATGCGGTTCCATTGTGGTCTGCGAATTCCAGTGATACACAATGGAGAAATATTCAGACCTATCAGAATGCCGCCCTGAGGACAGCGACAGGGTGCCTCCTCATGACACCAGTGGACCATCTTTATGAGGAGACGAAGATCCTTCCCGTACGCCAGCATAGCAATATGCTTTCGTTGCAGTACCTGCTCGGGTGTTTCAGGGACGATCATCCCAACCATCATATGGTGGATAGGACTCCCCCACCCAGGTGTGTCAGGAAGGATCTGCATGATCTAGAGAGAGAGGTCCAACGATACAAAAGGGAACCTCTAGATTAAGTTGCAGGTCTGAATGGCATTCATACAGATGCAGTAGCCGCAGCGCTGAATGGTTACAAAGTGAATGCCGTCCTCGGAGCTCACCCCCACTCATTGCAGCTGAGGAACGTCAGCTGCCCAGACAAACCAGAGTAGTTTTGGCTCAGTTACGTTCTGGATGGTGCAGTCGGCTCAATTTGTATTGGGCACGGATTGATGACCAGGTGCAGGATGTCTGCCCAGCATGTGGTACAGGCCCTCATACCACACTGCACTTGTTCAATTGCCCAGCCAAATCTACTCACCTTAGTCCGGAGGATCTGTGGTTACAGCCAGTGGAGGTAGCTGCATTTCTAAATCTGGAGGCAGAACTGGAGGAAACTTAACAGGAAATATACAATTCATATAAACTGCTACAACAACAACAAGTTTATCATATATTTATCTAAATAATCGACGGGTGTCCTATTTATATTTGCTTTTAATTGATTTAAATAATTTTATCCCATTGTTAGAAACCACTATATATCTGACCAAGTGGAAGATATAGTATAGGTTACAGAATGACATGTTTATGGATCCGATTTCCGGTTAATGGTGGTGGTTTCTACTTGAAATAACCCAAGCTTCTAGCTTAAAATTATTCCTTAAAAATAATAAATTCAAGAATAAGTTAAATGTCTGTTTACAACAATTTTTTCTTTTGGAAGAAATCAAAACTTTTCGCCAATTTGGCTTCTAAAATTCTACTATGGACAATTTGAGAAGTTCACACACTCGGCCTTTGGTCGATGATTTACTCGTCTGTGAGACTTTATAGACTTCTATAAATACAGCCGAAGCTTCTGTTTTTTTTAATAAAGAATATACGAGCTTCTCTAACTTGAGATTGTCTATGAATACACTTCCAGCTGCAATTCGCCATAGGAATCAGGAATGTGCCTTAACTAGCCCAACAAATTATTAGAAATAACCTAGGACCGGTGACTATTATGCCAAGAGCCAAACGGACTTTAAGGCAATAAAGTCGCGGACTCTAAAGTCCAAAGTAGTTCATGATGTGCAAAGGCTCTCTGGCCTTCAGTTCGTCTTTAAGGACACCCAAGCCTTCAACTTGTCTATAATGACTTCCTGCTTTAGTTCGCCTAAAAAGAAACCATTATGTTCGTCTATAAAGACCCTCGGCTTTCAATTTGTCTATACAGATGTCCTACCATATCATCCTTGTATTCAGCTCGTCTGTAAATATTCCCTGAGATTAAACTTGTCTATGAAGACTCACTGGAATTCTATAAACATTACCTTTAATTTGTCCGTAAAGACTCCTTTAAAATCCTGCATAAAAACTCTTTTCAGCTCGTCTATGAAGACTTCATTCAGATTGTCTGTAAAAACTTCCTGCTTCATCTCGTCTATAAAAGTCTTCTTCCGAGCTCGTTTATAAGGACTCCCTCATAGCTCGTTTATGAAGACTCCCACCAGCTCGACTATGAAAGACTCAATTCAGCTCATTTATAAACACTCTCCATCACTTCCTTGATAATCTGCGTTGAATTCCATGAAAGAAAGATTCCATTCAGAGCTCGTCTATAAAGACTTCCTTCAAATCTCGTCTAAAAAACTTTCAGAGCTTGTCTACAAAATACTCCTTTAAGACCGTCTATTAAAGCTTACCTATAAATACACCCAATAGTTCATCAATAAAGGCTGCCTTCAGTTCTTCTTCGTCCAAAAATTCACCTTCAAGTCCTCTGCAGAGACTTCATTCATCTCTTCTACAGACTCGCTGCTCCAGTTGGCCTATAAATACTCCCTTCAACTCATCTATAAATGGCTCAACTAACTCGTTCTTGTTTCAGCTTGCCTATAAAACCACCCTCCAAATGGTTTCAAAACTTTTCGAGAAAAAAAAAACATAAAATTCAATTTTTCCCATTTCAAATATTATAAAATACAACTCTACATTCCGTTCTCCCCACCAAGCAATTGGAGCCAAATCAGTTATCGATAACACACCGTATCCAACTGTCATCGTTTGTCGCCTGTCATCACTAGTTTTGTGTGAAAATGGCCGATAAAATGTTTTGTTCTCGCGACGGTCTTCGAATTTTTAAGTGTTTTGTGTTATTTCCAATCATCTTTTTGAATTTCCAATCAGGTTAGTGTGAACTACAAACTCCACCGATTCTAATTTCATTGAAATGCCCGCAAAATATCCAATGAATTATGTAAAAAACTGAAAACAATTTGTGTCGAAAAATGCCAATGTTGATTTGTTTTTTTCTTATTTTTACTTTATTCTTCCATTTCTTTGCGTTTCGTTGTTCTCCCGTGTGCATTTTGCAAATTGCTTCGTGAGTGAATTCTATTGTGCTCTCTGTTACTCCAATAAGAAAAACAGGTGTTGACAGGCCAGAAGAGAAGAGAAGAAGAAAAACAAACAACAAATGTGTGGAGGTGTATGGAAGTGTGCGTGTGTTTGCATGAAGATGGAATGTTTGCGGCGTGTGTTGCTGTTGTTGTTTTTGTGTGTGAATTTTTTTGTTTGAGAGGAAATAATAGTTTGTTTTGGTGTTTTTTTGAATACTTTTGTTTATTTAATTAAATTTATTTATGTGGTGTGGTATTTGGATCTCTTTACGAGTGGTGTTTGTTGTTGTTGTTTTGTGTGAGATATGAGTTAAATGTTTATCGAGGAATTGTGTTAAGGAATGAGGCTTAGGTAATGGAGCAAATTCTCGTTCAACATGCCGCAAAATAATATAACTGTGCTATACATCACTAGATGGCGCCAAATAATTTTCAGTGTTTATTCTTTACAAAGCAGCTTTATAGATGAGCAGGAGGCAGCAGGACGAGCTGAAGGGAGTCTTCATAGACGAGCTCTGAAAGGAGTCTTTATAGACGAGCTCTGAAGGGTGTCTTTCATGGACGAGCTCTGAAGGGAGTCTTTCATAGACGAGCTAGGAAGGGAGTCTTTATAGATGAGCTCTGAAGGAATCCTTTATGGAGGAGCTGAAGGAAGTCCTTTATAGATGAGCTCTGAAGGAATCCTTTATGGAGGAGCTGAAGGAAGTCCTTTATAGATGAGCTCTGAAGGGAGTCTTTATAGACGAGCTCTGAAGGGAGTCTTTCATAGATAAGCTCTGAAGGGAGTATTTCATAGATGAGCTCTGAAGTGAGTCTTTCGTAGACGAGCTCTGAAGGGAGTCTTTATAGACGAGCTCTGAAGGGAGTCTTTAGAGACGAGCTCTGAAGGGAGTCTTTTATAAATGAGCTCTGAAGGGAGTCTTTCATAGATGAGCTCTGAAGGGAGTCTTTCGTAGACGAGCTGAATGGAGTCTTTCATAGACGAGGTGAAGGATGCCTTTATGGAAGGACTAGCTGAAGGGAGTCTTTATGGAAGGACGAATTCTGAAGGGAATCTTTACAGACAAACTAAAGACCAGGGAGTTTTTCATAGACGAGTTTAAGGTCAGGGTGTTTGTGGATAAGCGAAAGAACACAGTTTTGTTTTTTTATTTTATAGACCACCTGAAAGCCAGGGAATTTTTAGAGATGAGCATGTGGTCAATAAGTTTTCATATAACAAATGATGGCTATTCAGTCAAGGAGTCTTTATAAACGAAGCTGAAGGCCGGGTAATCACTATAGCTGAGCTAAAGGCTAGGGAGTATTTTTCTCTATTTCAGCACTTGAACTTACCACTATTTTAATTTTTGATCCCATTATTGATGACATATGTGGGAGGTTAAACGTCGACATAGCTGATCTCGTAAATTTCTTCCATTTGAGGAATATGAAAATATCCTTCACAAAATCAACGGTCACACTGTTCACCACATGGACGTCTGATATGAAGCTCCCACTGAACATAATGGTCGATGGAGAACTGATTTCGACCACTAACTACCCCAAGATACGGGGGTAACGTTCGACAGCCTTTTCAAGTCGTCTGTGTTAGCCACGGCTTTATGCGATAAGCTGAGAACAAGATCCTCAAGTCGCTAGCCGGCATCACTTGGGACGCTGACCAAGAAACATTGTTGCTGACCTCTTATAAAACAATAGGCCGACCAGTGGTAAGCTATGCGACGTCAGTGTGGTTTGCGAACTGCAACAGGGTGTCTCCTCATGAAAATGGTCCATTGGAGTCATGTGGAGACACCCTGTTGCAGTTGTTAGGCCAGCATTATTGCAGGTCTGGATATTCTTCCACTGCGTATGAGTTAAGATCTTACCCGGCACAATTATATGTTGTCGGTGTTGTACTTGCGTGGATGCTATCGTCAAGAACACCGCTGTCTTATGGACAGGACTCCCCCTGACCACCCACGTCAGAAGTGATCTTCATGATCTAGAGGGAGAGAGGTCCAAATATATAAACATGAACCCCTAGATCAAGAAACCTATCAAGCAGGACTCCCCCTGACCAGACACGTCATGATCTAGAGAGAGAGGTCCAAAGATATAAACATCCTGAACCTCTAGATCTAGAAACCTATCAAGTATGGTATTCACATGGTAGTAGAGGTAGTAGAGCAATATCGTTTGAATGTCATGATCGGAGATCACCCCCATCTACCACAGCAGAGGAGAAGCAGTTGCGCAGACAAACATGAGTAGTCTTAGCTCAAACATGAGTAGTCTTAGAGTGTGCCTTCTGCATTCCCTCCGATTGGTACAGCACTTCGGTGCTGGTGCGCTGCAGGGCGGTCTACCTGTGGCTTACCCACTGTGAGGTAGGCCAATAGACAGGTTATCAAATAAAACTTGACAAAATACCGCCGAAGTTTCCACGACAGAGGGGTCTACGATTCGCAACGACCCGAGTCTTACTCGTTCACCGCAGCCCATTGTGTAAAAGCAATAGGACTGTTACAACAACAAATAGTTTAAAACATTTTCGACAAAAACCAACCGAATCAATGATTTTTTTTAAATAAACAGGACCTCATGCAGCATTTTTTAATAAACATTTGTAAGGAATAACCGGTGGAACCCATGTTTTATCTCCACAAATCCTCAATAAATATGATTCGATGCCAAAATCTATCATAAGATCAAAAAGGCCTTGGAGAATTTCCTCCTACAATTGAAAGGAGGGAAGTAGTTTCGACATTCTCAAGTTTTACACAGAGAATTTGGACATAGATGGCTGTAAGCTTCGGCGGGCCGTTGAATAGGTGCAACGATTCCTGTGGTTTTCCTTCAAAGGTTATATTCTGATTTATAGTGACGTCCAGAATCTGATACAATTTTGACCTCATCATTCGATAAAAAATATTTCCCAGAGTTAATTCTTTTAATATCTGAAAAGGGGAAATTGTTTTTTTTTTTCATTCTTTGCTACCAGAACCTTAAATAGAATCCTATTATAAATTCTTAACATCTTCGGCTTACTTCCTTAATGCGAATTAGTACAGGCTCTGGGAATTTGTAATCAATGTAGAACTTCTTACATGTTTGTTTTTCTAACATTAGTACCAACTTCTTTGCGGGACACAAAGGAAAAAAACTTTAAGTTTAACATCTTCGACAACTAGGAATTGTCATTGCGATCAAATCAAACAAATCACTATTCTCCATGCGTCGCATCAGCATTCTGGAGCACAACTGACAACCAGAGACATACTTTTTTCTCCCATCCTATGTCTGATGAATTGTTTTTTGTTTTTATTTAATTCACACATTGAATTTAATTTCTATATATGGAGCATGGGACAAAGAAAGAAAGACAGAGTAGTGATGCCATTTGTGGTCATTGTTACATATTTTCAAATGAGTTATAATCTTTTGTAAAAGAAAATGTTTGAAAGATGATCGGACAATATTCCCACAATACTCAAGATAAGCCATAAACTTGGATTTTGGAGTCATCGATTCTGTTTAAGGATATTTTGCTAACAGCAAATTTAGGCGTGGAATTTTAAGTAATATCTTTCCCAAGACTATTGCAGGCGGTGGTTTTTTAAAGAATATTTTGTTATAAGACTAGCTATGCGGGGCCTTTCAGTTACCGACAGTGAAGAAAATAAATCTCCACATAAATGCTGAAGAAGTTGCCTTAAAGTCGAGGAAATTCTGTCAATTAGGTTTAAAATAGTCTTCAATTTTTCAGGGGCCTTTGAGCCTGTTGGTATTGGTCCTTCATGTCGGATCAGAGACCGATATTGGAGAAACTTTGCCTTTAAAGTCGAGGAAATTCTGTCAATTAGTTCAACAATTGTTATTAAGGTGTGCATTTTGTAAGAATATTTTTCCAATGGCTTTTGAGCCCGTTGGCATTGGTCCTCCGAGCGAGATTACTTATCGATAGTGAAGAACATAAATCTCCACATAACTGCTGAAGAAGTTGCCATAAATTCAAGGAAATTCCGTTAAATAGTCTGAAAATTGTCATAAAAAGTGGAAAATTTACGTGGATTTGTAAGAATATATTTTTATGAGCCTTTGAACCTGTAGCATTGGTCCTTCGAGCCAGATCAGTGAGCGATATTGGAGAAAAGTTGCCTTAAAGTCAAGGAAATTCTGTCAATTATGTTAAAATTTGTTATTTATTATTATCTCACGGGCGGATTTTGTAAAAATATTTTTTTCAAGGGCCTTTGATCCTATTGATATGGAAATTATGTCTAATAGTCTTCAAAAGTGGAAACTTTGCGTGAAATTTATAAAAATATTTTTTCAAGTACCTTTGTGCATATTGGCATTAGTCATTCGATGAACGATATTGCCTTAAAGTCGTGGAAATTCTGTCAAGGTACATTACAGTCGTAGATTTTGTAAGAATATTTTTTTTCGAAGACCTTTGATCTAGTTGGTATTTGTCCTTCGAACAGAATAAGTGACGGATAGTTGGCGAAATAAATCTCCACATAACTGTTGAAGAAGTTTCCTTAAATCGAGGAAATTCTTTCCAAAAATTGTCTTCAAAAGTGAATAATTTACGTGTATTTTGTAAGAATATAGTTTCAAGGACTTTTGAGCCTGTTGGCTTTGGTCCTTCGAGCAGTATAAGTTAGCGAATTTGCTTGAAATTGGAAATTTACGTGGATTTTGTAAGAATATTTTTTTAAGGTCCATCGAGCCTACTGACATTGGTCCATCGACCCGAATCAGCGAGAAATATTAAAGAAAATCAATGCTGAAGAATTTTTTTCAAGGTCGAGAAAATCGTGTCAGCTAGGCTGAAAATTGTCTTTAAAAGTGGAAATTTTTCGGGTTGGAATTATCTGGAATTGTTCCCATAGAATGTAATGTATCAGCCAAAGAGAACAATATTTATGGGTCCGAAAGAGACAGCAGAGAAAATGAGTGGTTGTGTAGTTCAATATTCATCATGATTTATGTCATTACGACATTCCATGATAAGGGGAGACTCCAAGTATGACGAATGACTTGGCTTGGAAACCCGTCTTTTTATTGGGGTCAGATCGCCTCCCTATTATGTATCCATCAAAAGACCACCAGTTGTGCAGCCGCTCGGTATATACCAGCGGATAGTACACCAGGATTGAGACCCAACTTCCCAGCAGAGGCAGCGGGATTAGCAAATGAGCGTGTGCGCTTCGTCGTACAAATCCAAGAATCAGAGAACAGACAATGGAAGTGAACAGGTTAGTCGGCAAGCCTAAGCGGAACAAGTGTCTAGCCCATCTGAAATGTTGTAGCATCAGTACCGGAGTGAGTAAATTGTAGGCAGCTGTTAAGTCGCTCTCGAACCCCAAGAGGCAAGGATGATAGGACGTCTGTCTTGTCGAAAGGCGTTGAATTTAAATATCCGTTATTGTTTTAATCGGCAGTTTGTATAGCAACCCGAGAGGACGAAAAGATGAGTATTGTGCCGTATACGATGTCTTCAAGTGGAGGAGTGACCACCACAATTTACGTTGAAGTATGCTTCAAGTACCATCAGAAGCGGAAAATCATCCAATTCGCTTGATCCGAATATAATCTGTTTGGTTATGTTAAAGCAGCTTGACGATCCAGGAGTAGAGTACCTAATCAAAGTCATAAATCAAAGGCATTTGATACCGTCAATCACACCAAGCTGTTCGAATACGACGAGCGAACAACCAAACCTACAGCCAGGTTTGAAACGTCATGACATTTGATACCGTCAATCACATCAAGCTGTTCGAGGACGACGAGGGAACAACCAAACCTACAGCCAAGTTTGAAACGTTGTATCGTAAACTATAAGTCTAGACGACAGTCGTATGAGGAATTCTGAAAAAAAGAAATCGAGGACGGTCAGTGGAATGAAAGTGATTCAACAGAATGTTTCCACTGGGAGTCATGAGGAGACGAAGATTTTACCCGTCCATCGACACAACTATATGTTATCAATGCAGTACTTGCATGGGTGTTGTCGTCGGGAATACCCCTGTCATAGCCTTATAGACAGAACTCCCCCGACCAGGCACGTCAGGAGAGATCTTTCTGATCTAGAGAGAGAGAGAGAGGTGTCAACACTTAGATTAAAAAGCTTATCAAGTAGGTCTGAATGAAAAAACACAGGAAGTAAAGCTATATCGTGGGAATACCGCAGCATAGGAGAAACAGCTGAACCGACAAACACGAGTAGTCTTAGCTCAACTAAGAGCAGTATGTCACAACCGCCTCAATTCCAAATAGGCACGAATTGGCAGCTCGATACCTAACGCATGTCCTGTAGGAGACTAGGACCACAGAACACGTATCAACTCTTAAATTGCCCAGCTAAGTAAAGCAATTGTACTAGAATATCGCTTAAGGTTGCAATCCGAACTTGACATTCTAGATCCCGATAATAATGATCTAGGTGAACTAGAAGACTTATGCGTTACGGCAAAGTCCTGATGTCTTCTATTTATGATTACAAATGCCTTATTAATTCATTTCAAAGGGCGATCTAATCACTAACACCATCTTGATTTCGAGAAGCTAACATTATGATCTGATTTCGAGGCTACTTTAAATGAAAGATATCATCATCCATCTTCTGAAAAATGCGTGTTCTGTAGATCTTTACAGCATAATATAAATAATTGTACTGCCGTACCAGTTCTGCAAAGATTTGAGTTCATTAAAGATGTACCTGCTTGCATTAATTGCCTATAAAAGCACATACAGTTGCCATATGCAATTCAGGACTGAAGTGTAGAGTATGCGTTAGTTCACACTATTTCTTACTGCATCGATACGTTTCTGAAAAAGAGCAGCCTCACCTAGCGCTGAATTTCCTATGAACACATCCCATTCAAGTTGCAAAATTTTTGAATTTGAATATAGAGGAACCAGAAACAGAAAATCCATAACCCATAATGTTTTGTATTTTGCTGCTACAACACCTAATGCAGGTGCCAATCCACGTCCAGCACCATGCCCCCAAGGATCAACCCCAACTGCCAGTCTAGAACCGTAGGCCTAGGGGCTGACACCCGTGTTACCAAAACCTTCGGTCGAAGTTATTACCAGTATAACTTCAAACAGTTTGAGACTACTCACCCACAGATTATAACCTCTGTCAAGCTTCAGACCCGAAGCTACTACCATTAGAACTAATATTTGAAGGTTATCTACAATAGAACAATCGCTGGAACATGCTAAAAAGCAAAATATCTACTACTAATTTTGATTATTTACAAATACATATTTTTCCAAGGCCTTCAACAAGTATAGAAAGATTCTATTTATTATCTGTTCGATTATTGTCAAAGAAATCTATTTCTTTATTTATGTAGTTTTCTCAATTTCACAAAAATCTTTTCCTTTGTCCGCAATATCACACCGTATTCAAATATTAAATCTTCCAATTTGGTTATGGGTAAAATTTCAAAATTACTCAGAAGGGCCACCAGAACTGCCTTCATTTCCAAAATGGCAAATTTTTGTCCTGCGGAAAAGAAAAACAAAAATTACTATTGAAGAAAATCTCCTCGAAAAATAATTATTTTACCAATACAATTCCTGGAACCCGCACTAAATGGTACAAAGGCAAATGGATGGCGATCCATTGAATTTTCTGGTAAAAATCTCTCCGGTTCAAATTTCGTAGGATTAGGATAATGTCGAGGATCACGCATCAAATCATAGACATGAACATTAATTTGAGTATTTTTCGGTAAAATTAAACCATTTATTATTGTTTCCGATGTACAGGAGCGGGCAATAAATGGCACGGAGGGATAAAGGCGCAATGTTTCCTTCAGAACACATTCCAAATATTCCAATTTATTGAAATCAAAAACGGTCAGGGAAGAGAAGTCGGCTGTAAGAAAGAGAGGGATAATGAATTACTGGATTTTTTGAAATTCGAGTTTTCTCTCCTACCTATATTGGCAATTTCCTCTCTACACTTCTTTTGCACCTCCGGATGCAAGGCTAAATTGAGTATGGAAAATATCAAACATGTCGAAGTAGTATCATAACCTTCAAACATAAAGGTGTTGACCTCATCACAAATGCCCTCATGGTCAATATTACCCTTGGCCTCCTCATCGAGTAGCGTATCCAACATGGCATAACGTTTCTTTTTACCGAAGTCATCTCTGAAAGAAAAAAAATTGAAATTGAAATTGAAATTTTTATTTTTTCCAAACCCTGTAACTCACCCTTCCTGCCCCTGCTTGGGCGCCATTTCCATCTTCTTCTTACGATACTCCTCCCTTTTCTTTTGTATAATTTTACTACTAAAATCACTGGCAATTTTCAAATCCTTCTTGTGTTTGTCATATCTTCCGAATAGACGGAAAATGAAATCATAATACATCAAAGGATTATAGATACGCTCCAAAATGACCTCTTCAATATCGTGTATTGTGTGACGATATTCCGAACTACCATCGATATTATCCAATTTGACACCCAAAGCCGTTTCTAGGGGAGGGAAAATCAATTGCTTATTTTTTTCTCTTCGCATTTTTTTTCGATTTGGAACTTACCGATCACATTATTCAAAGTAAATTCCGTTACAATATCATTTACCTCGATTTCGTCCTTTTGAAGATGGTCCAACTTCTTCAAAAGTTTCAGGCTTTCTTCTCTGAAAAAGTGGAAACAAGTCGGGGATCTTTTAAAAGAGCCAATCATTTTTTAAAGAATATTTTTCAAGGGCCAACTGAGGCGTGGATTTATTAAAGAATATTTTTCAAGGGCCAACTGAGGCGTGGATTTATTAAAGAATATTTTTCAAGGCCAACTGAGGCGTGGATTTATTAAAGAATATTTTTCAAGGGCCAACTGAGGCGTGGATTTTTTAAAGAATATTTTTCAAGTGGTCAACAAGGCGTGGATTTTTTAAAGAATATTTTTCAAGTGGTCAACAAGGCGTGGATTTTTTAAAGAATATTTTTCAAGGGCCAACTGAGGCGTGGATTTTTTAAAGAATATTTTTCAAGGGCCAACTGAGGCGTGGATTTTTTAAAGAATATTTTTCAAGGGCCAACTGAGGCGTGGATTTATTAAAGAATATTTTTCAAGGGCCAACTGAGGCGTGGATTTTTTAAAGAATATTTTTCAAGGGCCAACTAAGGCGTGGATTTTTTAAAGAATATTTTTCAAGGGCCAACTAAGGCGTGGATTTTTTAAAGAATATTTTTCAAGGGCCAACTGAGGCGTGGATTTTTTAAAGAATATTTTTCAAGGGCCAACTGAGGCGTGGATTTTTTAAAGAATATTTTTCAAGGGCCAACTGAGGCGTGGATTTTTTAAAGAATATTTTTCAAGGGCCAACTGAGGCGTGGATTTATTAAAGAATATTTTTCAAGGGCCAACTGAGGCGTGGATTTTTTAAAGAATATTTTTCAAGGGCCAACTGAGGCGTGGATTTTTTAAAGAATATTTTTCAAGGGCCAACTGAGGCGTGGATTTATTAAAGAATATTTTTCAAGGGCCAACTGAGGCGTGGATTTTTTAAAGAATATTTTTCAAGGGCCAACTGAGGCGTGGATTTTTTAAAGAATATTTTTCAAGGGCCAACTGAGGCGTGGATTTATTAAAGAATATTTTTCAAGGGCCAACTGAGGCGTGGATTTTTTAAAGAATATTTTTCAAGGGCCAACTGAGGCGTGGATTTATTAAAGAATATTTTTCAAGGGCCAACTGAGGCGTGGATTTATTAAAGAATATTTTTCAAGGGCCAACTGAGGCGTGGATTTTTTAAAGAATATTTTTCAAGGGCCAACTGAGGCGTGGATTTATTAAAGTATTTTTTTCAAGGGCCAACTGAGGCGTGGATTTTTTAAAGAATATTTTTCAAGGGCCAACTGAGGCGTGGATTTATTAAAGAATATTTTTCAAGGGCCAACTGAGGCGTGGATTTTTTAAAGAATATTTTTCAAGGGCCAACTGAGGCGTGGATTTATTAAAGAATATTTTTCAAGGGCCAACTGAGGCGTGGATTTTTTAAAGAATATTTTTCAAGGGCCAACTGAGGCGTGGATTTTTTAAAGAATATTTTTCAAGGGCCAACTGAGGCGTGGATTTTTTAAAGAATATTTTTCAAGGGCCAACTGAGGCGTGGATTTATAAAAGAATATTTTTCAAGGGCCAACTGAGGCGTGGAATTAAAGAATATTTTTCAAGGGCCAACTGAGGCGTGGATTTATTAAAGAATATTTTTCAAGGGCCAACTGAGGCGTGGATTTATTAAAGAATATTTTTCAAGGGCCAACTGAGGCGTGGATTTATTAAAGAATATTTTTCAAGGGCCAACTGAGGCGTGGATTTATTAAAGAATATTTTTCAAGGGCCAACTGAGGCGTGGATTTATTAAAGAATATTTTTCAAGGGCCAACTGAGGCGTGGATTTATTAAAGAATATTTTTCAAGGGCCAACTGAGGCGTGGATTTATTAAAGAATATTTTTTTCAAGGGCCAACTGAGGCGTGGATTTATTAAAGAATATTTTTCAAGGGCCAACTGAGGCGTGGATTTATTAAAGAATATTTTTCAAGGGCCAACTGAGGCGTGGATTTATTAAAGAATATTTTTCAAGGGCCAACTGAGGCGTGGATTTATTAAAGAATATTTTTCAAGGGCCAACTGAGGCGTGGATTTATTAAAGAATATTTTTCAAGGGCCAACTGAGGCGTGGATTTATTAAAGAATATTTTTCAAGGGCCAACTGAGGCGTGGATTTATTAAAGAATATTTTTCAAGGGCCAACTGAGGCGTGGATTTATTAAAGAATATTTTTCAAGGGCCAACTGAGGCGTGGATTTTTTATAAATTACCGATTTTTCTAAAATTGTGGTGCTCTGAAATAATTCCGCAGCATCTTCGGCATTGTTGATGTTATAAATAGGGGCATTTAGGAAATACAAAACATAATGCCTACCCTTGGAAATGGCGTGGTGTCTACGACAGTATACAAAAATTGTCTCTATAATGATCGTAGAAGAAGACGAAAAAAGAAGCGGAATTTAAATTCGAAACCCATAACATCGAAGAACTTCTTTGTGGACCTTACCTGGTGTCAAATTCAATAGATCTTCGGCATTGTTGATGTTATAAATAGGGGCATTTAGGAAATACAAAACATAATGCCTACCCTTGGAAATGGCAAAGGAATAAAATCACACACTGTAACAAAAAATGATATAACCATCATGTTGTTGTGTTTTTTTTGTTTCTTTAAATTCGAAATCCAAACATCGAAGAATTTATTTTTAATTACCTGGTGAATAATAAATTCAATAGATCCAAATTATTTGCAAACATTGCAACCTTGCAAAGTTTTTTTAGTCGGCGGCTTGCTATTGTTTCCTTATCGCATTTTTATTGTTCCCATTCACGGTCCAATTTATTTTTATTTTTTGTTTTCTTAAAGAAAATAATAATAGAAACATGTGCAGAAGCTGGGTTATTTATTGAGCGGTTTGGGGGGTAATAGATTATTTAAAAAATTAGAAAAAACTTCAACAATATTCTTAAGAAATCCACGCCTTGTCTAAGGCCTTGAAAAATACTCTTTAAAACATCTACTTTTTAACAAATCCACGCCTTGTCTAAGGCCTTGAAAAATACTCTTTAAAACATCTACTTTTTAACAAATCCACGCCTTGTCGAAGGCCTTGAAAAATATTCTTTAACAAATCCACGCCTTGTCGAAGGCCTTGAAAAATATTCTTTAACAAATCCACGCCTTGTCGAAGGCCTTGAAAAATATTCTTTAACAAATCCACGCCTTGTCGAAGGCCTTGAAAAATATTCTTTAACAAATCCACGCCTTGTCGAAGGCCTTAAAAAATATTCTTTAACAAATCCACGCCTTGTCGAAGGCCTTGAAAAATATTCTTTAACAAATCCACGCCTTGTCGAAGGCCTTGAAAAATATTCTTTAACAAATCCACGCCTTGTCGAAGGCCTTGAAAAATATTCTTTAACAAATCCACGCCTTGTCTAAGGCCTTGAAAAATATTCTTTAAGAAATCCACGCCTTGTCTAAGGCCTTGAAAAAATACTCTTTAAAAAAATCCAAGCCTTGTCTAAGGCCTTGAAAAATACTCTTTAAACAAATCCAAGCCTTGTCTAAGGCCTTGAAAAAAATATTCTTTAAGAAATCCACGTCTTGTCTAAGGCCTTGAAAAATATTCTTTAAAAAATCCACGCCTGTCGAAGCCATTGGAACAATATTCCTTCCAAAATACCCTGGAATTTCGTAGCTCCCACTTACTTGAAAATATCATTGAAGGTCTGCAGAACATTAAAATGGAATGCCGGTGTCAGAACCTTACGGCGATTAAACCATTTGCGATCTGTAACGAATGTTGATAACATCAAATTTCCACTGTAAAGAGAATACCCCTCAGACTTACCCGAACTAATCAATAATCCATCTCCCAAAAATGGTATTAAGAATTTATACAACACCGATTTGTCCAATATCGTTGTGCTCTGAAATAGCTCGGCCGCATCTTCGGCTCTGGTAATGTTATAAATTGGTGCCGTAAAAAAATAATAAATATAACTCTGACCCTTGGCATAGCTAAGGCTTTGACGAGCATATTGGAACATGGTTTCTAATTTGGGGGGATTTGAAATAAAAATTTACCTGAAGAATGTAATTTTCGATTTTTTTCCCTTCTCACCTGGTGTTAATTTTAATAAATCAAAATTATTACCAAACATTGCCACCTTACCGGGCCTTATAAATATTTTTTCTTCCAATTTTCTACCATCCACGGTCTGTATACGTTTACAGAGACTCAATAGGAAATATTTTTCATTTAGTTTGTAAAGGCAGATAAATACGATCAAACATATTACCAGAAATATTAAACACATTTTTTTTTCAAAAATATTTTTCAAAATTATTTTGATTATACAGAGAAAATCGCGTGTACTCAAAGCCCGACGATGATCGACTAAATTTCATCTTATTTAAGTCTCAATCTTATCACAGTTAGTTCGACATTTAATTTCGTCATGCATATTGTATTTTAATGTGTATTAGCCCATATTGGAATGGTTATACAAACTACAACAAAAAATATTCTTTAAAAAATCCACGCCGTGGTTGGCCCTTAGAAAAATATTCTTTATAAAATCCACGCCTTGGTTGGCCCTTAGAAAAATATTCTTTATAAAATCCACGCCTTGGTTGGCCCTTAGAAAAATATTCTTTATAAAATCCACGCCTTGGTTGGCCCTTAGAAAAATATTCTTTAAAAAATCCACTCCTTGGTTGGCCCTTAGAAAAATATTTTTTAAAAAATCCACGCCTTAGGTTGGCCCTTAGAAAAATATTCTTTAAAAAATCCACGCCTTAGGTTGGCCCTTAGAAAAATATTCTTTAAAAAATCCACGCCTCAGTTGGCCCTTGAAAAATATTCTTTAAAAAAATCCACGCCTTAGGTTGGCCCTTAGAAAAATATTCTTTAAAAAATCCACGCCTTAGGTTGGCCGTTAGAAAAATATTGCTTAAAAAATCCAAATTTCTAAGGTCTTTAAAAAAATGCGATAGGTCCCAATATTTTCCGATTGAAAAATATATAAAACATCAGTAATCTACATTTTACTATAATATGATTGCCCTCTATGTAAATCAAAACAATGTAACCAGACACCTTTATTCGATTCAGATTCCTCTTTTTTGAATGAAAAACTTGCTGACGAATAATTACCTGGCACCCTCAATTATTCAGAATGACTATTTACCGCATTTTCTGCAGTTTCACCGTTATTATTTCTCTTATCGGATTTTATAATTTATTCGTTAAAACTTGAATTATTACATTAGAGGTATGTATCTGGGTGTCTAAGTTAAGGTTTTATTCGCTCTTAAGAAGAGAGAAATGTAAAAAAGAGAGAAGAGAAAAATATAAAAAAATAAATTTTCTCTCCCTCAATTCCATGATTTATTTTTGTATGTTTATCGGGTACAGTCCTTTTTGATGGCTTGCAATTGGACTTAAAGTACATTCGGAGTTCCAAAACTCAGTATGAATAGGGAGGTCTGTCGAATTAGGAATACAATTTAATCACATTTGAAATAAAAATTTGATACTAATCTAATTTCGAATCAAAGAAATAATTCTCATAATTTTTGTTTTTATTTTCAGGTATGTACAGAAGTCGCCTGCGCAATTGATTACGTTTTATGATTAGATCAGAAGTCGGAATAGAATTATGAAATAGATGACCGTATGAACTTTGTTAACTTAATAAACATCAGTACGCAAATCATTGGTAGCGATATGACGCCTGTGTAGTTTGCAAATGTAAGTGCTACCCTGTGGAAGAATATTCAGTCATGTCTCTGGTGTAAAAGAGAGAAAATTTCTTTTACGGCAGATGTGTACGCCCTCTCTCTCTTACACATAAGTCTAAGATAGGTTAAGTCATATTATCATACTTAGTTCTTAGTAAAATGCACAAGGTATAGAAACGTTCTTTCAATCCACGGAGAATATCCGGGTCATAAAGAACCCTGATAACATTGGTCCTTCGAGCCAGGTCAGTGAACGAGTGTGAACGAAATTGATGCTAAAAAATTTACCTTAAAGGTCGAGGAAATTCTATAAGCTTGGTAGAACATTCAGACGGAAGAAAATTGAAAAATATAATGCTGAGTCAGAAGGAAGCTGTATCGGCGAGACATTTTGGCGAGGGGCAGTTCTGATTACAGAAGCTACAGAACGAAGGTTGAGACTTTAGGATATTATTCCGGTGAAGACGAGTCGTACAAAAGCTCGGCACCGACCGTACACATAAAGACTCTAGTAGCTAATATCGACGTAGTGAGGGGCGCATCTGATGAAATGAAAGACGTTCCGTCGGATGGAGCTATTGGAGAAGAAATCAAAATGGCAGGAAGGTTTAGTGCAGCCCAGGTGCAAATTGCTTAGCTTCAGTCGGCTTTGGAGGAGGAACGAAGACATAAAGACTCTACTAGCACGTATAGACAGATTCTTAGAGATATACGATAGCCTTTTTACGATTGTGAATATTCAGAAGATAGAGAGCGTATATGACTATGCAGGATATCTAGTGTGGGGCGCACCCGATGAAATGGAAAACGATTCGGCTGGAGCTATTGGAGATGAAATCCAAAATGGCAAGAGGGTTTAGGCAAGCCCAAGTGCAAATTGAGAAGCTTCAGTCGGCATTGATGTGAAGGAGATACGTGCAAGAAATATGGAGTTAGAAGTGGAGGAAATTCTATCAGTTTGGTGAAAAATTCAGACAGATCAAATTCGAAAAATAAAATGCCTAGTCAGTAGAAGGCTGTGGCATGGAAGAAGGGTGTAACGGCCAGACATTTTGGCGAGTTCTGATTACAGAAGCTACAGAACGAAGGGGTTAGGTCATGGGATATTACTCCGCAGAAGACGAGTCGTTCAAAAGCTCGGCACCGACAATATGTCGACAGATTCGTAGAGATTATCGACAGTTTGTTTACCACTGGGAATATGCATGAGATAGAGAGAGCATATGACTGTGTAGGAGATCTAGTGTGGGGCACACCCGATGAAATGAAAGACGATCCAAAATGGCGGAGCGTTCAGGCCAGCCCATGTGCAAATTGCCAACCTTTAGTCGGCATTGGAGGAGGAGGGGGAAGCGACGAAAGCTTAGGACAGGGAAGCTTGGACGTGGCGGAGTTATGTGCAAGAAATATGAAGCTAGAAGATGAGAACAACGGAAGACTCTAATGGTTGCCTTTAAAAAAGGTTGCAAGCAAAGGATGAAGAGGCTAAAGACAAATGCCCGGTCTTAGAAAAGCAAGTTCGCGAACCTAAAAATGAATTAGTTGCAACTGCACAGTAGGCCCAGGCAGCAGGGAAATCAGGTAAGAAATAGGATAGAAAACTTTTAAAAGAACTGGCTCTTTCGAAGAAAGCCCATCGATCTGCAGAGTCCGAACGCAAATAAGAATCGGGAAATTGGATGCGACTACACAGAAAGTCCAGTCAGCAGGAAAGTCATGGGAAAAAGGAGGAAAAGAATCTTTTGAAAGAACTGGCTCTTTCGAAGAAGACCTGTCGACGAGCAGAGGCCGAATGCGATAAGTTGGCCAGACTAATGGTAGCCAATGCCAATACGGAGCGGGAAAATTGTTGCGACTGCACAGAAACTCCAGATAGCTGGAAAATCATGGGAAAAGGAGGAAAGGTAAACTTTTGAAAAAACTGGCTCTTTCGAAGATGACCCGTCGATCAGTAGAGGAAAATCATGGGAAAAGGAGGAATGAAAACTTTTGAAAGAACTCGTCGATGAGCAGACGCCGAACGCGATAATTTGGCCAGATGCCAATGCCAATACTGAGAAGTGTGAGTCGTCAGTTGACACTTGTTTTGCGGGAAGGAAGATGAAGTCGGGGAATGAAGCGACAACAAAGGTTTATCGGGTCGGTAAGCAGAGGTCGTTAATTATGGGTATTCCGACAAAAAATCGTGGAAATTCGGCCCGGGATGTTGGAGCCTGTCGACAAAACTGATAACCAATCGAAGGAAGATTTTGTTGTTAATAAAAGCAAACCAAAGGAGTCCTTCCGGTCACGAAGATTGTGGTTAAAAATCCTACACATGCGGCTGGGAAGTTGGAGCCTGTCGAAAACACTTATGACCAATCAAAGGAAGATTTTGTTGCCAATAAGAATACCAAAGAAGTTGATCAGACAAAATGAGAAAGTTTGCCGATGATACAGCCTTCCGGCCATGAAGATTGCCAATATAAATCCTAGAAATGAGGCCGGGATGTTGGATCCTGTAGACAAAACTGACGACCTTGAAGATGAAGCAAGAGGGTAAAGATGTGGAGAAGCCATGTGGAAATTGTGGGATCGAGAATCTGAAGAAAATAATTGTCAATGATTCAGTCTGGATGTTGAAACCGACAGATAAAGGTGAAGGTGCCAAAATCTGAAGCTGGTTGAAGAGATGGCGGTGTTACCTGAATGCGATCACCTAGCTTTTTTTATGTTTTTGTATTAAAAAAATCCACGCCTATTGTAGCCCTTGAAAAATATTGAAATCCTTCAAAATATTCTTACAAAATTTTCAATTTTCTCAAATTTGTCGTCCTACTATAACGATACGTTGCCGAATTAAGTATTTTAAGTGCTGCTACAGGTTTGGTTTCTTTAAAGAATATTTTTTAAGACCTGCTAGGGGCATGGGTTATTTAAAGAATATTATTCTAAGGAATATTTGTAAAGAAAATTTTTAAAACATTTACTTACTTGAAAATATCATTGAATTTTTCCAACACATTAAAATGGAAAGCCGGTGTCAAAAGTTTTCGCCTATTGAACCATTTACGATCTACAACGAACAAATATTGATAACAACCACAGAAGAGATCAAATGTTAATATTTTTGGCCACTTACCCGAACTAATTAGTAAACCGTCACCCAAGAAAGGTTTTAAATATTTATAATAGACTGATTTCTCTAATATTGTGGTGTTCTGAAAAAATTCCGCAGCATCTTCGGCATTGTTGATATTGTAAACAGGGGTAAATAGGAAATACAAAATAAAACTCCTACCCTGGGATATGCGGTTGAGCCGTCTACCATATAAGAAAATTGTTTCTAGAAATTGTTTTGTAGAAAGAACATACATTATATGCAGAATTTCAGATTCGGAACCAAAATATTGAAAATTCAATTCTCGATTCTTACCTGGTGTCAAATTCAATAGATCCAAATTATTTGCAAACATCGGCAGCTTACCCGGAATTATGCAGACTTTGTCCTCTAGTTTACTGGCATCCACAGTCTGAATACGTTTACACAGACACAATAGAAAATATTTGTCATTAAGTTTGTAGAGGCAAAGTAATAAAATCACACACAACAACAAAATGATTAGCCACATTTTGTTGTTTTTTGAGTTTTTAGAAATCTCTCGCTCTTCTTAATTTATTTTTAATTTTTGGAAAAAAAAGTTCCGTTTACAGTGGAATACGGCGCCCAACTGAATTGATATACGGCTATTGCAGAAATTATTTTAGTCAGCTGCTTGATATTTATTTCCTTATCGCACAGTTTTATTGTTTCCATTCAATTTTTGTTAGTTTTCCTAAAAGAAAAATATAATAATGATACGTGAGAAGCTGGGTTATTTATTGGGCGGTTTGGACGCGGTCCTCTGGAAAAATATTGTTGAAAAAATCTACGATCTACAAAATCTCCCTCAATAACATTCTTTAAAAATCCTTAGTTTGTTCTCCTTTGAATTGTGGTATGATAGTAAATCTTCCTACTATGGAAGCCCCCATATTATTAGCTGTAATTTTATATTTTGAATTCTCATTGAGTAGAAATTCTAGCTACCAAAAATTATTAGTATTTAAGGCTTTAGACGAAATTTCCAATCGATGGAGCAGTAATTTGTTAGTGTACTGGAAGGCTGACTTATATAGAAATTTGTGCGGCATTTTTATAGAATCCCGCCATTCGTTCTAGTCTTGGGCAATCTCGTTCAGTTAAGTGATCGAACGAACTAGATCATTTTTTTAAAAGTGAAATAGGTCGTTCAACAGGTTCAGTTGCTTATATCGTTCAATTAAGTTCTGGCAGTTCAACCAACCGTAATGAATGACTACTTTCACAATCATTCGAAGGACTTTCCTATATATTTTCTCCACTCTGTTAATGGTTGGTGGTCGATGGCATAACTCCGTTTTATTCGGCAGCACACTTGTTTGCCCTGCAGTCCAGCTCCACGGTTGTCTATGAGAGTGCTTTGGTTTTAAATGTCACTTCATATTATTTACTGACCCTCCAGCGATAATTAAAACACTACTGCAGCATTTGATCTTTTAAGCACCGCATTCCATGAAATGGGACAACAATATATTACACGTACCTTCATTCAATTTATCAGATTTTTTATGAAATTGTTGTTATTTGACGCCGTTCATTTGGTCAAAGTCATTGGACCTGTGAACAACACTCAAGGTGTAGAAGATAATACAATGTCGTTCAGTTACCGACGGCGTTCATTGAGCAAAGTCGTTCAGAGACCGACTGTGTTCGGTAAATTTAATAAATTTAAATATCGGATTCCTTTTGAATAAAAAAATTTATTTAATTTGGAACACTATTTTTTCAGAGCGTGAACAATCTACTATAATTTAACACCATAACAATGTCCCGAATTTTGAATGCAGTTCGGTTCGACCGAACTTATCGACGTTCTCACCTGTCTATTTAATAATCCGTTTATTCTATTTTTTTTTTGATTATACAAAGAAAATCGCGTGTACCCGAAGACCGCCGATGATCGACTAAATTGCAATTTATAAAATCTCAATCTTATCGCAGTTCGACACTTAATTCATAATAAGTATTCTAAATAGTTTCAATAAATTAATATTAAGTAATGAACATTAGGCCATATCGATACTCGGGTAAATATAGGTTTTTCCCATAGAGAACTTGTATTGTATTAAAAAATCCTAGCTTATTGTAGCCCTTGAAAAATATTGAAATCCCTTCAAAATATTCTTAAAAAAATTTCAATTTCCCAAATTTGTCGTTCTACTATAACAAAACGTTTGGAACTAACTACTTTAGTAACCTACTGATTATATGTTCGTTCCCATGCCTCTCACTCCAGCCCCTGCCGACCGAGGGTTTACCTCCCTATTCGCAGGGAGCACGTACACACCAAAGGCCGGAGTAAGGCGGGTTAGTAGTGGTTTTACAATACCGGCTACAACAGATAGGTCACCAGGCGGCAATTTGTAATTATACAACAAATATAAATTAGAATTAGATCGATAACAATACTGTAAACTAAGTTAATTACACAAACAACAGCAAACAGAAGCTATAACATAAAATTTGACAAATGCTGCTCAAATGCCAGGTTCTACTGTTTCCAAGCCCAGTATAGAATTCTTTATAGCATGCAATGGACTACTTAGGCATACTTATATATTACTCATTGTTTTTTTTTAGTTCATAATTAGTTCTCGCGTTCGACAATTTCAATGGTTCAAAAATTACGTGTTCCTCGAGAAAGAACATAAATTATTTCTCCCGTAAGAAAATAATGCTCTTAACATAAAACGTCTTCTTTCTAGTGTTGGAAGAATAATTTCCACTAAGCGACTTTTATAAGGTGAAAGTAATTCAGATGGGTTCCAATTTAGGCCACGCAAGGCAAAAATTAAAAAGTGAACTTGAACTGAGTCAATTTTATCAGAGTAACAATTATAAAATGGGCTTCAAAGAATGCAACCATATTCTAGGACTGGGCGGACAATACAAACAAATAATTATGGGAAAATATTTGGGAAAAACGAATGGAATTCGGAAGATCATGCAGATAAAGAACAAACAGTAACGGACCGAGATGACTTTCTTGCGGAACTCCATTAGGAAACAATAATATCTTTGGAAAAGGAATCACTGAACATAAACTTTTTGGTACAGTCTCCTAAATAGGATGAAATCCAGCTTAAAAAATTGACAGGAACCCTATAAGATTAACTTTATGGAGCAATACCTTACGTACTACAGTATCGAAGAGAGAACGTATAATAGAAAACATCAGACGGATTGCATATGTACCGACTTCGACAAAGCATTTGATAACGTTAATTTAAAGCTATTGATACTGAAATTGAATAGAATTGGTTTCTGTCCTTCTTTATTGAAGTGGACAGAGTACAAATGGTAAAGTTTCAAAGCACTATTTCTACAAAAATTCCATATCATCTGGTGTTTCGCAGGTGAGTTATCTTGGTCCAGTACTGTTCACTTTATTTATAAATGATTTACCAAATGTAATATGTCATTCTAATGTATTAATGTAAGCAACAGGGTGCGAAGAATGATTAAAATACGCTCTTTCTTACGAATGCTAGCCACATACCGACTTATCGCTTTGTAAGAGGTCAACAAGGTTTCCTTATTTGCGCCCCAATGCTGCCGGCAAGCGACTTGAGAACCTTGTTCCTACTTTTTAACTTATCGCAGATAGCTGTGGTTTGCGCGGACGATTTGAACATACTGTCGAATGTGACCCCGAGCATTTTGGGGTAGTTGGTGGTCGGGATTGTATGCCCATCGACCTGCACATTCAACGGCATTCTCATCTCCGCAGTCCATGTGGTGAATAGTGTGGCTGACGACTTCGAGGGGGATATTTTCTTATTCCTCGCTTTGAAGAAGGCTGCTAAATCGACGAGATAGGCGTTCAACCTCACACATATGTCCTCAACAATGGGACCCGACGCCATGTTCGTACAATAATCTGCATATGTAACGATTTTTATGCCGTCATGAGGGCGTGGAATACCGGAAAGGTAGAGGTTAAGCAGTTCCGGAGAAATCACTCCACCCTGGGAAACTCCCTGTTTAACTCTGCGGGGTTTGGACTTCTTGTTCCTGAACTCCAAGTACGACTGGCGTCCACACGTTGATAGTTGATTATGCAAAGTTTCAAACTCGGCCGGAGGGAAGTGAAATTGGCCTGTAAGACTCACCTTTGCTGGCATCCTTATCAATCGCTACCAACACTGTTTTATCGCACGGCCGGTTCTGGTTATGTCCCCTACTTATATGTTGTACCGTGTTGCTTACGGAATCCATGTTGATGATCGACAACTGGATAGCTTTCTCTAATGCTGGGGAGGAGTAAAGCCTCAAGGATCTTCGCTACTGGCGACAAAAGTGAAATTGGCCTGTAAGATTCACCTTTGCTGGCATTCTTGCCCTCAGTAGCTGGACTACTCTGCCCATAGTCCAGGCTTCGGGGACGACGAGGGTGGCTATTGACAAGTTGAGGACGTTAGTCAAATACTGGACTTCTGGCTCGTCCAGCTGCTTCAGCATACACATAGATATTCCATCAGCGCCCAACGCTTTAGATGACTTCGCGTTACGGATGACACATGCAACATCACCCAACGTAAACTGTGGTGGTACCTCCTCGCCTGGAAGAGATCTTATACGACGAAGTACTCTTCTCTTCGCCCTGTCGCTTTCGGGATACTCGACAAACTGTCGGTTAAAATGACTTGCGCATCTCTTCGAATCAGTCACAGTTTCGTCGATAAATGTGACTGAGGTCCTGTCATCTTTCTTACCAGGGTTCGAGAGCGACTTAACCGTTGTCCACAGTTTACTTACTCCGGTACCAATGTAGCAACTCTTAAGGTGTTCCAACCATTTATTCCGCTTATGCTCCGTGACTAATCTGCTGACCTCCAACGTAAGTTCCCTGACCCTGGGATATGCTGGGTTAAATCGACGGAGCTCATCACGCTCGTTTGCCAGACCAACTGCTTCTGCTGGGTATTCGACCAGCAGGTATAAATCTAGAAGCTGCAGCTGCCTGGGAATTTCCTTTCTGCTACCCGTACATCAGAAGGAATGGAAAGTTCTCTGAAGCGCTGGTTGGTGAACTCTCTGAATCCTTGCCAGTTGGCTTTCCTATGGTGTGACACTCTCCCCTTATTCTGGTGGGGGCATCCTCATTTAACGTGCGGAACGTGTAGCTATCAATTTGCTCTGCCCGCACTGTTCCCCTCTGGGCATTTGGCATTGTAAAGCTGGACAGTTTAATCAGACTTAATTTATATTCGTATGAGGGGAATGACTGTGCGTCCCAACTACGATTCCTTAAACAGATCGGATACAAATTTTAGTTGATCCATCGTATTATTAAAAGAGTGAAATATTTTCACATCATTCGCTCGCGAATGATACAAAATTCATTCTTTTCGTTTTGTGCTCGTTTTACGAATGAATTTATGGCGATTAATTCTTTACCAAAACGAATATTCGCCAAAGAATGTTCGCACACACATAACAAACGAGAGAGAGAGAGAGAGAGAGCACACAGCAACGTTCGTTTGTTTCGTTTGGTGGTTGAAATTCTTTCTGACATTCTCTCACGAATGAAAACAAACATTCCCGAATTCTCGCGAATGCTCAAAACGTATCAACAAACAAAATACAATCCCACTGCAGCGGGTTCTACGATAGCGGATTGACCAAATACTTTTCGGCCAGCGGCTGCCAACCCAGTTATATATGTTTCTATTGTTTTGCTGTTTTGGGAGCAACATATCCCGGAATACTTGCTCCGGATTATTTTGGTCCGTGCCGGGATCAAACAAAACCCCAGACCGTGGTTCTGTTCGGTTTGCCAGAACATCATTCACCACAGGTCAGTGTCGGTGAGATGTAATGGGTGCAGGGAGTGGGTGCACTTTAGGAATTGTTACAGGTTGGCGAGATTACGAGAATGGGATTACGTTGCCTCGTGCTGCGACAGCGCAATCCCCAGCGAGTCTTCGTCTACGTCGTCGTCTTTTTCGTCGGAGTACGGAACTCCACCGCAGTCTTCTCAACAGCAACCAAGTATGCAGCACTTAACACCGCACGTTGCTGTTCCCACTCCTGACAGTGCATCGTTTCTGCAATTTTATTGCAACAGTCTTCGAGGAAAAATAGATGAGATAGTGGATTTCATGAATCGGAAGATATTTTGGTCGCGGCGGTGCAGGAAACCAAGCTCAATGAAAATTGTAGCCTACATCGTTGTGATGGTTACAACGTTCTGAGGAAGGATCACACCAGAAGTGGAGGTGGAGGCCTAGCATTCCTTATGCCACACTCTGTTCAATACAGGCCTATCTCGCTTGAGCTTGACTTTAGTCGGCACATAGTAGCATAAAATAATATATTTTTATACCCTAAGTTGTCAGAGTATTATAGCTTTGTGCAACTCCAAGAGTTTGTAACGCCGCGAAATATAGGTCCTAGACCCACCTTTAAGTATACCGATCGTCATATCTCGCCTAGCGGAGTCGATCTAGACATGTGTGTCCGTCCGTCTGTCCATTATATATTGTTAACACGTGCATGTAGGATGGGTTCTGGCCAACGAAGACCCCTAATGTTTTCGGTAATGATTTCGTTAATATTTAAAGAATGAAATTGACCAAAAACTTTATTTTTGTCAGTTTTTCATGTCGTTCTATAGGCTACAATTATGACCTGAATACCACACAAAGAGAAGGTTCTGGCCATAGAATAAGCCTGACAGTTTTGATGAAGATCGGCCAATATTTAGCGGGTGTGAAAAATTACAAAATTTGTATTCTGATGCATATATATTTACTTCTGAAGGACATAAACCCGAGAAGTCGACCAAATACTTAGAACGGCCGTTTAGATGATGATCCGTCAATATTCCGATGTTCAAATCAACCAAAACCTAGTGACCAACTTTTTATTGTATGGCGTAATATTTACCTCTGGAAAACAAGATTTGAAATATATGTCAGGACTAAAAAGTGGAGCTCTTGACCTATATTCGGTCAACCATCGTGAAATATTGCCGGAATATAAATCCGCAGAATCTTACACTTCAGTGGTAGTTTTGCAGGGTATCATATGGTCAGCCCGGTCCGAATATACGACTTCGCTCACTAATTTTAAGTTAGCTTACTGGTTTTAGAATGGCCATAGAATGAGCATGACAGTTTTGATGAAGATCGGCCAATATTTAGCGGGTGTGAAAAATTACAAAATTTGTATTCTGATGCGTATATATTTACTTCTGAAGGACATAAACCCGAGAAGTCGACCAAATACTTAGAACGGATGTTTAGATGATGATCCGTCAATATTCCGATGTTCAAATCAACCAAAACCTAGTGACCAACTTTTTATTGTATGGCGTATACAATAAAAAGGATGTCAGGACTTGACCTATATTCGGTCAACCATCGTGAAATATTGCCGGAATATAGATCCGCAGAATCTTAAACTTCAGTGGTAGTTTTGCAGGGTATCATATGGTCAGCCGCGTCCGAATATACTACTTCGCTCACTAGTTTTAAGTTAGCTTACTGGTTTTAAGTTAGCCTGAATTCTCTGAGGATATTTTCTCAAGGATTACCAAAGTTTTGAATTTTTTATAGAATATTTTTCAAGGGTTACAATAGGCGTGGATTAATTTTTTTTAAGGTCCAACAGAAGCAAGGATTTATTAAAAGTCCAGGCTCAACAGAAGCAAGGATTTTTAAAAAAAATATTTTTTTCAAGGGTTACAATGGGCGTGGACTGAATGTCCAACGGAAGCAAGAATTTTTTCAATGGTTAAAATGGCGTGTATTTTTTAAGGATATTTTTTCAGGGCATATAACAGGCGTGGATTTTTTAAAGAATATTTGTTCGGCGGCTACAATAGGCGTGGATTTTATAAAGAATATTTGTTCGGCGGCTACAATAGGCGTGGATTTTTTAAGGAATATTTGTGCGGCGGCTACAATAGGCGTGGATTTTTTAAAGAATATTTGTTCGGCGGCTACAATAGGCGTGGATTTTTTATAGAATATTTGTTCGGAGGCTACAATAGGCGTGGATTTTTTAAAGAATATTTGTTCGGCGGCTACAATAGGCGTGGATTTTTTAAAGAATATTTGTTCGGCGGCTACAGTAGGCGTGGATTTTGGAAGAATATTTGTTCGGAGGCTACAATAGGCGTGGATTTTGGAAGAATATTTGTTCGGCGGCTACAATAGTCGTGGATTTTTTAAAGAATATTTGTTCGGCGGCTACAATAGTCGTGGATTTTTTAAAGAATATTTGTTCGGCGGCTACAATAGGCGTGGATTTTGGAAGAATATTTTTCAAAAGGTCACAATAAGCCTGCATTTTTTATGAATAGAATATTTTTTCAAGCATTACCAACGCTGCGAATTTTTTCAAGGGCTACAAAAGGCGTGGATTAATTTTTTTAGGGTTCAACAGAAGTAAGGATTTTTTTGAAAGTCCAAGCTCAACAGAAGCAAGGATTTTTAAAGAATATTTTTTAAGGGTTAAAAAAGGCGTTGACTTAAAAAAATAAACTTTTCAAGGTCCAACAGAATTTAGGATTTTTAACGAATATTTTTTCAAGGGCCAACAGAAGCAAGAATTTTCAGGGTCTACAATAGGCGTGGATTTTTAAGGATATTTATGGGCTACAATAGGCCGAGAATATTTTAATATTACATTTTTCAAGGGCCAACGAATGCGAGATATTTTAAACAATATTTTTTCAAGGGTCAACGTAAGCGAGCATATGTTTTCAAGGGTTAGATCGGATGTGTTCGATGTCGATTCTGCATCACGTTCAAGTAGTTCATAACAACATAAAAATATAAGTTCGATCCTCCAAAAGCCATGTATAGGTTCAAATTTGTTCACTTTGCATTGTTTTTCATTTATTGAAATTAGTTTGTACTAATTCGTAGGTTATTGAAGAGATCTTGCCCGGGTAGGTATTGACAGGACATTTCCACGGGGTTCAACAACACTTCTTACTGGCTTCGACTGGGCATTTCCACGTGGTTCAACACTCCTTACTGGCTTCGAGAGGACATTTCCACGTGCCAAAACACTTCTCATTGGACTAAGAAGAACATTTCGAACACTTCTCACCGATTTCGATAGAACATTTCCACGGGGTTCAACAACACTTCTCGCTGGCTTCGATAGGACATTTCCTCGGGGTTGACGAAGCGGCGATTCCTCATCGGAATAGTAATCATAATAGATAACTTGATTCTCATTTGGCACCAAGATGATTGTGTCGTCTTGAGGACGAGCCTAAAATGGAATTTTCAGAGGTTCGGAATGAAATTAAAAATACCAAAATTTGAACCTACCTCGCCCTGAAGAGTTATGAATACGACAACAGCTAAAAATACCACCAACAGCTTCATGATTTTTAATAGGTTCTCAATCGACTAATGAAAATACAGTATAATATGGTTTCTTTATATATTGGATGTTCCGAACACCTGCACTTCTATTTTATCTTTATTCAACTACTTGATTTAATTTAGATAATTTAATAAAATTTGTATACACTAGGTAAATATTAGGTAGCTTGATGAGTGGGGTAAATATAAAGATACTTTACGATACCGCTGGAGTAGATCAGGGCATACTTCAATTTTTATTTATTTACATACTTAAATTAAAATAAAAAAATATATTAACGACATTTTCCAAAGAATTGAGGTAGGTGATTTTTTTAAGAATATTTTTTGAAGGGCTACCAAAGGAGCGGATTTTTTAGAGAATATTTTTTAAGGTCTACACAAGGCGTGTATTTTTTAAAGAATAATTTTTCAAGGACTGCCAAAGGCGTCGATTTTTTAAAGAATATTTTTTCAAGGCCTTAGGCAAGGCGTGGGTTTTTAAAGAACATTTTTTCAATGGGGTGGCGTAGGTGATGATAGATACCAAGCAACGACTCTGAGAGGCTTTAACATGGCGAAATCCAGGCTTATCTTTCATCTCAATTGTGGACACTGACCTCCCCGTGGTGTCACCTGGGGTAGCTATTCATCAACCGTTGAAATATGTGCCGCGAGTTCACTCATAACAACTATAATGGAGTGAGACGTCGGGTTAGTTACCCACACTCGGAAAACCACTCCTACTATGATAAAGCAAAGAAAAAGAAAACCAAACTCCACTAATGTTGACAACCCCCGTAAACGTATAAAGGACCACCATCTGCGAATATGCACTTGGAATGTGCACACATTGTACAAAACAGGCGCAGTTTTCGCCTTGGCGGATGTACTCCAGAAGTACAGAGGATGGATGGAAAGGGACTGGCGTAAGTAAATTAGACGATTACGCACTATATTACAGCTGCCATGAAACGAGACATGAATTTGGTTGCGGATTTATGGTTAACAGGAGAATAAAAGACCTCGTCTACAGATTCATTCCAGTAGATGAGTGAATTGCTATAATCCGCATAACGGCGAAGTTCTTCTACATCGGTCTTATTTGCGCCCATGATCCGAACGAAGACAAAGATGAACAGACCAAAGATATATTTTACGGGCGCCTAGAGACAGCATATGATTGCTGCCCTGGCCATGACATTAAAATTCTGCTAGGAGATTTTAATGCAAAAATCGCAAAGGAAAATATCTTTGGCCCCACCGTCGGAAAATTCAGCCTTCATGAAGAAACATCCGACAACGGCATGAGGTTGAATGACTTCGCGTCAGCAAACAACATGGTAGTTACTAGCACCAGATTCAAGCCTTTCGATATACAGAAGGCCTCCTGGATTTCTCCTGATCAAGCAACGAGAAATCAAATGGATCATGTTGTGATAGACGGAAGGCATTTATTCAGTGTATTAGACGTTCGATCGATCCGTGGAGCGAATATCGATTCGGACCACTATCTTGTGGCAGCCAAAGTACGCACCCGTCTCAATGTAGCAGCAAAGGTCCTATCGAATGTAACACGGAAATTGGACGTCGAAAAGCTGCAAACACAACAGCTAGCAGAAGCCTACTCTGCTCAACTTACCCACCTTGCTCGACGAATGTACTTCTTGTCCCGATAATAGTATAGTAGCACAATGACAAAGAATTGCCCACTCCCTACAAACTGCAGCAAAAGCAACACTTGGTACCCAAGTGTTGCTTTTGTAGACACCACCATGAAACCCGTGATACGATCAGGAGTGTCGTAATGCTACTGATGTGAAAAACGCAGCGTATAGGGTAACCCTGCAGACAGTAGCAACACGTAATGTGATGGAGAATTATCGGGTGAGTGGAGAAACCTATTTTCAAACAAAAGAAGAAAGAACAAGAAAAACGTGAGCGTGAGCAAATCGAGTTGTACAGGTGTCAGAATGAAGTCCGAAAATTCTACCAACGTGTAAAACACCAAACCGAAGGTTTCGGTGCAGGCACATCCTCCTGTAGAGATGAAGAAGGAAACCTGGTGACAGATACATACAGCGTGTTGAGGATCTGGAAGGAGCATTTTGAAAAGCTTCTGGTATCAAATAATGGCGGTGAAGAAGATACCCCTGAACCAATAAGAGAGATGGTATAGAGTGTATACCACCTAGCCAAGATGAGGTCATAAAATCAATTAATCGGCTCAAGAACAATAAAGCAGCAGGAGCCGACGGGTTACCAGCTGGTGATCAGATGCCGGTCAGGGGCATGCACCAGCTGATTAGTATAATTTGGCTAGAGGCTTGGAACCTCAGCATCCTGTGTCCCGTGCACAAAAATGGAGACAAGACGATAACTGCAAACTATAGAGGAATAAGTCTTCTTCCCATCGCATGTAAAGTGCTATCCAGCGAGCAGTGTGAACGACTCAAATAATGGTCAGTGACATTATTTGACCATACCAATGCGGCTTCAAACCTGGCAAATTCACCATTGACCAGATTTTCACTCTGCGCCAAATCCTGGAAAAAAACCCACGAAAAACACATCGACACATTCCACTTATTCGTCGACCATAAAGTCGCATTCGACAACACTATCCGTTCAGAGGTGTATAAAGCCATGTGTGCGTTTGGCATTCCTGCAAAATTAACACGGCTATACCGGATAACTTTAACTGGCACAAGTAGGAAAGGATCTCTCGGAGCCCTTTAGTACCGAACGAGGATTCAGGCAAGGTGACAGTTTTTCGTGTGAAGTTTTTAACATTCTGCTGGAAAAGGTCATAAGAGATGCAAATGCGAACAGAAATGGCACTCTGTACATCAAACAACACCAGTTACTCGCCTACGCCGATGACATCGATATAATGGGTCGAGCACTGAGAGCGGTAACAACCACTTGAGAACTACAGCCTCGAGGTCGTAAAAGATTTTAAATATCTTGGTGCCGCCATAAATAAAACTACTGACATCAGTTTGAAGTTCGGAGAAGCATAGTGTTGGCCAACAGATGCTACTACGGTCTGAGTAAGCAGTTTAGAAACAAGGCCACCTCCCGCCAGACCAAACTCACACTTTACAAGATGCTGATACTACCCGTGCTATTATATGGATCTGAAGCATGAGTCCTTACGCAAGCAGATGAGACAGCTCTTGGGCTGCTTGAAAGAAAAATTCTCCGAAAGATCTACGGGCCGATCTGCGTCGACGGTGAATATCGGCGTCGAATGAACCACGAGCTTTACAATTTATACGCGGACATCGACATAGTCAGTCGTATTGAGCTGCAGCGACTACAGTGGCTAGGCCATGTTGTGCGATTGAATGAGAATGCCCCAGTTCAAAAGGCATAAAAAAGCGAGCCTACTGATGGTTCCCGTAGAAGGGGAAGGCCACGAATCAAATGGAAAGACCAAGTAGAAAAAAAACATCTTGGAACGTGGTCTTTCAAATTGGCGGAGATGCGCACACGACCGACAAGCTTGGAAGTCTTTTTTAAGCTCAGCTTATGGAACAACCGTTCTGTAACAAGCCAGCTATGTAAGTAAGTAATGTTTTCAAGGCCTTAGACAAGGCGTGGATATTTGAAAGAATTTTTTCTCAGGCCTTAGACAAGCCGGGGATTTTTTAAGAATTTTTTCTCAGGCCTTAGACAAGGTGTGGATTTTTAAAGCTTTATTTTTTAAATAATTTTTTCACATTTTATAATTTTTCCCAAGCTTTGTCCAAGCTTATTTGGAAAATAATTACACTTTAACTCTGGGAAATCTACCGATTCCCATAACTTCAAAAATGACTTAGTTTTTGTTCGACTAATAACCATTACGGTTACTTGGCGAATTCCAATTCCATTGTGGAAACCAACACCAAAGAATCACTGCCATAATTGTCATCTTTTCATCATATAGCCCCCACTTAATTTTGATTTAAAAAAAAACTAATCAAATACCAATTCTCCCATCCTTCGCTTCCATCTTCTTGGAATCCGTTCCTCCTCCACTACCAAATCTCAGCCAATGGGCATCCAACATCATTTTTTTTCTTCTGTAATGGCCTTTTATGAATTATGGTCATTTTTGACAAATATAGTAAAGTAACAAATACGTTTTAGCCAATAATGTTGTGCCACAAAATGTTAATAACTTTAATTACGAACGATTTTACCAACAACGGCAATCGCCACAACAACAACAACATTGGTGCAACTGCCACATAAATGGTCCCAAGCATCAACATTTCAACATGAAATCCATAAATGAAACCTCCTTAAATGTCAACTACATTTTTTTAACACTGCACATCATTTGAGTAGGGGGTAAAGGAAAACCTAATTGGAAAATTATTTATAAAAGAGGCTATATACAGACCTCTTTGGGAGACTATGTAATACCCTGCAGATTCTCAAAGGTTTACATTTTTCGTGGCCTATAAAAGGCGTGGATTTTTTAAAGAATATTTTTTCAAGGCCTTAGACAAGGCGTGGCTTTTTTACAGAATATTTTTGAGGAGGCCTTACACAAGGCGTGGATTTTTTAAAGAATATTTTTGAGGAGGCCTTACACAAGGCGTGGATTTTTAAAGAATATTTTTGAGGAGGCCTATATAAGGCGTGGATTTTTTAAAGAATATTTTTGAGAAGGCCTTACACAAGGCGTCTATTTTTTAAAGAATATTTTTGAGGAGGCCTTACACAAGGCGTGGATTTTTTAAAGACTTTTTCTGAGGCCTTACAAAAGGCGTGAATTTTTTAAAGACTTTTTCTGAGGCCTTACAAAAGGCGTGGATTTTCTAAAGACTTTTTCTGAGGCCTTACAAAAGGCGTGGATTTTTTAAAGACTTTTTCTGAGGCCTTACAAAAGGCGTGGATTTTCTAAAGACTTTTTCTGAGGTCTTACAAAAGGCGTGGATTTTTTAAAGACTTTTTCTGAGGCCTTACACAAGGCGTGTGGATTTTTTGAAGAATATTTTTAAAACTAACAATTGTCACGGGTTAATATACCCTCACCCTATGGCGTAGGGTATCAAAAAATACCACAGGAAATGTTCGCATAAGGATGTCATTTGTTGTTAGATATATCGTTGTTGTTGTCCACAACCCCCACCATTTTATTTAATACTGCAATCCCATAACATATTTCTATTGTAGATGTACTTCAACCTCTGCTTCCCTTTGTCCTCCATTCCATCTAACTTCAAAGATAGATGATGGCAAAAAAAAATCTCAACCGATCGATCGATCAAATCATCGATGAAATAAATTATCCATCCATCCAACCAATAATGATGATGATTTGATATTAGTGTTTTTCTTCTCCATCTTCTAATTCTCCTCCTCTTCCTTCCCAATACGGTGATGAGATCTGGAGACAACGGCAAATAATTGCTTTTTTGCTAAACGGAGAAAAATGATTTCTTTGGTTATGGCCAAGTTAGACAGCCGCAGCAATGGCTGGTTGTCTTGTCTTTAACCGGTTGTCGTAAAAATGACGTTTTTGGTGCTGCTGATGGTGATGGTGGTGGCTGAAGTGATGGTTATGGTGATACCCAGTAGTTGGTAATGTCTTCTAAGGAGATTTAGTTTTTTTATTTTTGTTGTCACTACTTGGAAGAAAATGTGGATTAGGGTGTAAAGGATATTTCGAGAATCTGTTTAAGGTATGGATATAAGAAGAGGAGGAGCTTCTAGGATGCGATTAAAATCTCCTATGTAACTGCTGAATATTTAAATTGCTCGAAAATAATTTAATATG
The DNA here is from genome assembly GCF_032173495.1 of Musca vetustissima. Taxonomy (NCBI): domain Eukaryota; kingdom Metazoa; phylum Arthropoda; class Insecta; order Diptera; family Muscidae; genus Musca; species Musca vetustissima. Next base: position 91,364 of record NW_026872899.1, read on the forward strand.
GAAAAAAATTGTGGTTTTTAAAAATTTTAATACCCCTTATATACACTTAAGAAAATGCATATTACAGTGTTTGTAAACAACACAATAGCCAAATATATATAAATATATATATTAAATCAATTAAATCAATTTATTTTTTAATTGTTGAACAATACCAAAATATTCAAATATAAACCGTAAATAATAATTAAAAAAGTGGAGCATACTTTCAGGCATCACAATATATGCATGATACCATTTGGTATCTTTCGACCAAAAACATTCAAAGTTAAAAACATAATTTATATTCTTTAAAAAAGGCCTAAGGCCTTCTCAAAAATATTCTTTAAAAAATCCACGCCTTGCCTAAGGCCTTCTCAAAAATATTCTTTAAAAAATCCACGCCTTGCCTAAGGCCTTCTCAAAAATATTCTTTAAAAAATCCACGCCTTGCCTAAGGCCTTCTCAAAAATATTCTTTAAAAAATCCACGCCTTGCCTAAGGCCTTCTCAAAAATATTCTTTAAAAAATCCACGCCTTGCCTAAGGCCTTCTCAAAAATATTCTTTAAAAAATCCACGCCTTGCCTAAGGCCTTCTCAAAAATATTCTTTAAAAAATCCACGCCTTGCCTAAGGCCTTCTCAAAAATATTCTTTAAAAAATCCACGCCTTGCCTAAGGCCTTCTCAAAAATATTCTTTAAAAAATCCACGCCTTGCCTAAGGCCTTCTCAAAAATATTCTTTAAAAAATCCACGCCTTGCCTAAGGCCTTCTCAAAAATATTCTTTAAAAAATCCACGCCTTGCCTAAGGCCTTCTCAAAAATATTCTTTAAAAAATCCACGCCTTGCCTAAGGCCTTCTCAAAAATATTCTTTAAAAAATCCACGCCTTGCCTAAGGCCTTCTCAAAAATATTCTTTAAAAAATCCACGCCTTGCCTAAGGCCTTCTCAAAAATATTCTTTAAAAAATCCACGCCTTGCCTAAGGCCTTCTCAAAAATATTCTTTAAAAAATCCACGCCTTGCCTAAGGCCTTCTCAAAAATATTCTTTAAAAAATCCACGCCTTGCCTAAGGCCTTCTCAAAAATATTCTTTAAAAAATCCACGCCTTGCCTAAGGCCTTCTCAAAAATATTCTTTAAAAAATCCACGCCTTGCCTAAGGCCTCGACAAAAATATTCTTTTAAAAATCTACGCCTTGCCTAAGGCCTCGACAAAAATATTCTTTAAAAAATCCACGCCTTGCCTAAGGCCTTCTCAAAAATATTCTTTAAAAAATCCAGGCCTTGCCTAAGGCCTTCTCAAAAATAAGGCCCTCTCAATAATATTCTTTAAAAAAATCCACGCCTTGGCTAAGGCCCTCTCAATAATATTCTTTAAAAAAAATCCACGCCTTGCCTAAGGCCCTCTCAATAATATTCTTTAAAAAAATCCACGCCTTGCTTAAGGCCCTCTCAATAATATTCTTAAAAAAAAAATCCACGCCTTGCCTACGGCCCTCTCAATAATATTCTTTAAAAAATCCAAGGCGTTCTCAAAAATCATCTTTAAAACATCCACGCCTTGCCTAAGGCCCTCTCACAAATATATAAAAAAATTTATGGTTTCGGATCACTGTTCCCCATCTTCTTGCAAAAAAACTAACTCCACCACATAATCATAATGAAATACGATCACCATGATCAATCGTAACATGAACAAATGATTGCAAGTATTGACTAACTACCGAACTTAACCAAACATCGATCCGCAACTCTCTATTATATCTTAGACATTTATCAGTACCCACAATAACAACATTCGCATCATCGCAACGCAGTGTAGCACAGTAGCATTAACTCCATAATTGATCGCCTTCGAAATAAACGGCAATAGAGACGATCAATCCGATGATGATGATGATGATCGGCATCAGCATTTCCACCGACATCAATATCGCCATCATTACCGTTACCACAAAAATCATTAACAACCTGTGCGTTGCACAGATGCTCTTGCTGACAACGATGACGAACGACCGACTACGACATGGAACGGCAACTCCAACTGCAACATATACGGATCGGCCTGATCTGATCATGACTATTAATAGCGCAAAAAGGAAAAAGATGTCAATCATCGATTGGAGGATGGCGGTGTTTATTGGCATTTTCTCCATAGTTCCCTTTGCCACCACCTCCCTCCCATCATTGCTTTGGACCTCTTGGAAAAACTAATCAATATTGAACAGGCAGCCTCAACTCAACTCAAATACGTAACGTAACGAATGCGACTGGCATGCTGGTCGAGCCGGCCTGCAAAATGTTATTTACACAAATATTTTCCCATCGATTTGACGATATGACCAAATATGTCAAACAGCGAGACGACGGCCACTACCGATCGTCGATCATCGAATCTGTTCGCTCTGCTTCGCAAATGTTTGGCATTCAGAGGTATCGGGCTGGCTGGGGCTTAGTGCGTATGACTATCTTTTTTATCTATAATTGTCTAGGTTCGCCTCCTCATATGGATGAGGAGGGGACCTCATCATTTGGAATGATGGTATTTAACAAAAATATGTTTCGGGGTGCACAATAGGCGTGGCTTTTTTACAAATATTTTTTCAAGGCCTTAGACTAGGCGTAGATTTTTTAAAGATTTTTTTTTTCAGGGCCTTAGGTAGGGCGTGGATTTTTTAAAGAATATTTTTTTCAGAGCCTTAGGTAGGTCGTGGATTTTTTAAAGAATATTTTTGAGAAGGCCTTAGACAAGGCGTGGATTTTTTAAAGAATATTTTTTCAGGACCTTAGACAAGGCGTGGATTTTTTAAAGAATATTTTTGAGGAGGCCTTAGACAAGGCGTGGATTTTTTAAAGAATATTTTTGAGGAGGCCTTAGACAAGGCGTGGATTTTTTAAAGAATATTTTTGAGGAGGCCTTAGACAAGGCGTGGATTTTTTAAAGAATATTTTTGAGGAGGCATTAGACAAGGCGTGGATTTTTTAAAGAATATTTTTGAGGAGGCCTTAGACAAGGCGTGGATTTTTTAAAGAATATTTTTGAGGAGGCCTTAGACAAGGCGTGGATTTTTTAAAGAATATTTTTGAGGAGGCCTTAGACAAGGCGTGGATTTTTTAAAGAATATTTTTGAGGAGGCCTTAGACAAGGCGTGGATTTTTTAAAGAATATTTTTGAGGAGGCCTTAGACAAGGCGTGGATTTTTTAAAGGATATTTTTGAGGAGGCCTTAGACAAGGCGTGGATTTTTTAAAGAATATTTTTGAGGAGGCCTTAGACAAGGCGTGGATTTTTTAAAGAATATTTTTGAGGAGGCCTTAGACAAGGCGTGGATTTTTTAAAGAATATTTTTGAGGAGGCCTTAGACAAGGCGTGGATTTTTTAAAGAATATTTTTGAGGAGGCCTTAGACAAGGCGTGGATTTTTTAAAGAATATTTTTGAGGAGGCCTTAGACAAGGCGTGGATTTTTTAAAGAATATTTTTGAGGAGGCCTTAGACAAGGCGTGGATTTTTTAAAGAATATTTTTGAGGAGGCCTTAGACAAGGCGTGGATTTTTTAAAGAATATTTGTGAGGAGGCCTTAGACAAGGCGTGGATTTTTTAAAGAATATTTTTGAGGAGGCCTTAGACAAGGCGTGGATTTTTTAAAGAATATTTTTGAGGAGGCCTTAGACAAGGCGTGGATTTTTTAAAGAATATTTTTGAGGAGGCCTTAGACAAGGCGTGGATTTTTTAAAGAATATTTTTGAGGAGGCCTTAGACAAGGCGTGGATTTTTTAAAGAATATTTTTGAGGAGGCCTTAGACAAGGCGTGGATTTTTTAAAGAATATTTTTGAGGAGGCCTTAGACAAGGCGTGGATTTTTTAAAGAATATTTTTGAGGAGGCCTTAGACAAGGCGTGGATTTTTTAAAGAATATTTTTGAGGAGGCCTTAGACAAGGCGTGGATTTTTTAAAGAATATTTTTGAGGAGGCCTTAGACAAGGCGTGGATTTTTTAAAGAATATTTTTGAGGAGGCCTTAGACAAGGCGTGGATTTTTTAAAGAATATTTTTGAGGAGGCCTTAGACAAGGCGTGGATTTTTTAAAGAATATTTTTGAGGAGGCCTTAGACAAGGCGTGGATTTTTTAAAGAATATTTTTGAGGAGGCCTTAGACAAGGCGTGGATTTTTTAAAGAATATTTTTGAGGAGGCCTTAGACAAGGCGTGGATTTTTTAAAGAATATTTTTGAGGAGGCCTTAGACAAGGCGTGGATTTTTAAAGAAGACCTTAGACAAGGCGTGGATTTTTTAAAGAATATTTTTGAGGAGGCCTTAGACAAGGCGTGGATTTTTTAAAGAATATTTTTGAGGAGGCCTTAGACAAGGCGTGGATTTTTTAAAGAATATTTTTGAGGAGGCCTTAGACAAGGCGTGGATTTTTTAAAGAATATTTTTGAGGAGGCCTTAGACAAGGCGTGGATTTTTTAAAGAATATTTTTGAGGAGGCCTTAGACAAGGCGTGGATTTTTTAAAGAATATTTCTTCAGGACCTTAGACAAGGCGTGGATTTTTTAAAGAATATTTTTGAGGAGGCCTTAGACAAGGCGTGGATTTTTTAAAGAATATTTTTGAGGAGGCCTTAGACAAGGCGTGGATTTTTTAAAGAATATTTTTGAGGAGGCCTTAGACAAGGCGTGGATTTTTTAAAGAATATTTTTGAGGAGGCCTTAGACAAGGCGTGGATTTTTTAAAGAATATTTCTTCAGGACCTTAGACAAGGCGTGGATTTTTTAAAGAATATTTTTGAGGAGGCCTTAGACAAGGCGTGGATTTTTTAAAGAATATTTTTGAGGAGGCCTTAGACAAGGCGTGGATTTTTTAAAGAATATTTTTGAGGAGGCCTTAGACAAGGCGTGGATTTTTTAAAGAATATTTTTGAGGAGGCCTTAGACAAGGCGTGGATTTTTTAAAGAATATTTTTGAGGAGGCCTTAGACAAGGCGTGGATTTTTTAAAGAATATTTTTGAGGAGGCCTTAGACAAGGCGTGGATTTTTTAAAGAATATTTTTGAGGAGGCCTTAGACAAGGCGTGGATTTTTTAAAGAATATTTTTGAGGAGGCCTTAGACAAGGCGTGGATTTTTTAAAGAATATTTCTTCAGGACCTTAGACAAGGCGTGGATTTTTTAAAGAATATTTTTGAGGAGGCCTTAGACAAGGCGTGGATTTTTTGAGGAGGCCTTAGACAAGGCGTGGATTTTTTAGAATATTTTTGAGGAGGCCTTAGACAAGGCGTGGATTTTTTAAAGAATATTTTTGAGGAGGCCTTAGACAAGGCGTGGATTTTTTAAAGAATATTTTTGAGGAGGCCTTAGACAAGGCGTGGATTTTTTAAAGAATATTTTTGAGGAGGCCTTAGACAAGGCGTGGATTTTTTAAAGAATATTTTTGAGGAGGCCTTAGACAAGGCGTGGATTTTTTAAAGAATATTTTTGAGGAGGCCTTAGACAAGGCGTGGATTTTTTAAAGAATATTTCTTCAGGACCTTAGACAAGGCGTGGATTTTTTAAAGAATATTTTTGAGGAGGCCTTAGACAAGGCGTGGATTTTTTAAAGAATATTTCTTCAGGACCTTAGACAAGGCGTGGATTTTTTAAAGAATATTTTTGAGGAGGCCTTAGACAAGGCGTGGATTTTTTAAAGAATATTTTTGAGGAGGCCTTAGACAAGGCGTGGATTTTTTAAAGAATATTTTTGAGGAGGCCTTAGACAAGGCGTGGATTTTTTAAAGAATATTTTTGCAAGGCCTTAGACAAGGTGTGGATTTTTTAAAGAATATTTTTGAGGAGGCCTTAGACAAGGCGTGGATTTTTTAAAGAATATTTTTGAGGAGGCCTTAGACAAGGCGTGGATTTTTTAAAGAATATTTTTGAGGAGGCCTTAGACAAGGCGTGGATTTTTTAAAGAATATTTTTGAGGAGGCCTTAGACAAGGCGTGGATTTTTTAAAGAATATTTTTCAGGAGGCCTTAGACAAGGCGTGGATTTTTTAAAGAATATTTTTGAGGAGGCCTTAGACAAGGCGTGGATTTTTTAAAGAATATTTTTGAGGAGGCCTTAGACAAGGCGTGGATTTTTTAAAGAATATTTTTGAGGAGGCCTTAGACAAGGCGTGGATTTTTTAAAGAATATTTTTGAGGAGGCCTTAGACAAGGCGTGGATTTTTTAAAGAATATTTTTGAGGAGGCCTTAGACAAGGCGTGGATTTTTTAAAGAATATTTTTGAGGAGGCCTTAGACAAGGCGTGGATTTTTTAAAGAATATTTTTGAGGAGGCCTTAGACAAGGCGTGGATTTTTTAAAGAATATTTCTTCAGGACCTTAGACAAGGCGTGGATTTTTTAAAGAATATTTTTGAGGAGGCCTTAGACAAGGCGTGGATTTTTTAAAGAATATTTCTTCAGGACCTTAGACAAGGCGTGGATTTTTTAAAGAATATTTTTGAGGAGGCCTTAGACAAGGCGTGGATTTTTTAAAGAATATTTTTGAGGAGGCCTTAGACAAGGCGTGGATTTTTTTAAAGAATATTTTTGAGGAGGCCGTAGACAAGGCGTGGATAAAGGATATTTTTGAGGAGGCCTTAGACAAGGCGTGGATTTTTTAAAGGATATTTTTGAGGAGGCCTTAGACAAGGCGTGGATTTTTTAAAGGATATTTTTGAGGAGGCCTTAGACAAGGCGTGGATTTTTTAAAGGATATTTTTGAGGAGGCCTTAGACAAGGCGTGGATTTTTTAAAGGATATTTTTGAGGAGGCCTTAGACAAGGCGTGGATTTTTTAAAGGATATTTTTGAGGAGGCCTTAGACAAGGCGTGGATTTTTTAAAGAATATTTTTTCAAAGTTATATCTTCCCAAAATAGGTTACCCCTTTTAAACATCGTTTAGAAATCTATTCACGCATTTTTCTTCACAAAAAAAAAAATAAATAAAATAAAACAAAAGAAAGTCTTTGCGATGAAAATCATTAAAACGACACTCAACAAATCACAGCATCAACATCCCCGTCGATGATGGGCCAGCTTCGATAATGATGAGGATGATTTTTTTAAAACGAAGAATTAATTTAAACGTGCCTCCACTAATATGGCCTGCATTGTTGACGATTTTGTGGTCGACTCTACTCCACCAGCTACCGGTGTTACAGTGTAACAGTTTGGTTTCCACAGAATATTAAAGAGCTTCTAGAGGCCAAAAACCCTTTTGTCAACATTTCCTCCACCATTCCGTTGACTTGCTGCTGACCATAAGGAAGAGATGATGAGATGTCATCATCATCACCATCTGAGTAAATATGGTGGCATCGGAGCAGGATGCTGCTGTAAAATGGTAAATGTTATGGACGGAATTACAAACTAGCCACGTACAAATGTGGCTACACCATCATCGGTAGTTATGGTAGTGTCGTCTTCGAAGTCCTCATCCATTTTGTAATCACCATTATTGTGGTCACATTATCATTATCGTCGTTGTTTTTGTTGTTATTTGTTCTTCCTTCGCATGCCTTTGGAAATTCATTGCAGCAAGTGCTGTACAGTACGTGTGAATATCTTTCTATGGCTTGGCTGGGAAAGAAAATACAATTTCAGATTTTTGTTCCTATTTCGAATACCATTGTTATTTAAGCGGAATGTGTTCTGTGGGATGTGAAAGGATTTTAAATTGAGGTTAAATGACCGTTGATCATAAATATTCTTTAAAAAAATCCACGCCTTGTGTAAGGCCTCGACAAAAATATTCTTTAAAAAATCCACGCCTTGTCTAAGGCCTCGAAAAAAATATTCTTTAAAAAATCCACGCCTTGTCTAAGGCCTCGAAAAAAATATTCTTTAAAAAATCCACGCCTTGTCTAGGGCCTTGACAAACATATTCTTTAAAAAAATCCACGCCTTGTCTAAGGCCTCGACAAAAATATTCTTTAAAAAAATCCACGCCTTGTCTAAGGCCTCGACAAAAATATTCTTTAAAAAATCCACGCCTTGTCTAAGGCCTCGACAAAAATAGTCTTTAAAAAAAATCCACGCCTTGTCTAAGGCCTCGACAAAAATATTCTTTAAAAAATCCACGCCTTGTCTAAGGCCTCGATAAAAATCTGCTTTAAAAAATCCACGCCTTGTCTAGGGCCTTAACAAAAATATTCTTTAAACCAGTGAGCGGAGCAGTATAATCGATACCCTACACAACAACCACGGAACTCTAACTTTCTGCGGATGTTTATTCCGAGTCTGGGCAATATTTCGTGATATCCCTCTTACCCGATTAGAGGTCAACAGCACCTCTTCCTTACACCGACATATTTTCCGAATATCAAAATATTCAGTATAGCGCTTCTAACTACTTTTCCAGATTCCCTTCGACGTAGGTTGTATTGTGATGTTCGGCTTTTAGTTGTGGCCTAAGTTTTTGGTCCATTTCATCCCAAAATTTCTATCTGACCATCACCGAAAATTACAGGCGTTCTCCTTGACCATAACTGGAACCTCATGGAAAATTTTAAAGCGATCAGGGCTATATTTCCGCCCTCAAGTGTGGTAATGGGCAACTAAATAATATCTGAATGCGTAAGCACTTGTAAATAGTTAAGTGTAACTCTCACATCCGAGTACATACGATCATATAATTGGTATCAATTTAAAGGTCAACCACTCCCCTTGGATATACTATCAACTTCTCGGGTCTATGTCCTTCAGGAGTAAATACAAATTTTGTAATTTTTCACACAAAAGTCAGGGTCCATTTGACCTGCTAAATATTGACCGAACAGGCATCCTTATTCTCTGGCCCGATCCCCTTCTCCATGCAAAAATTCGCGGTGTTTGGGCCATAATTGCGGCCTCTGGGGGTCTTCATTGGCCAAAACCCATCTACATGCAAAATTTCGTGAAGATTGATCCATAACTGTGGCCTGTATCGTGTTTACAAAATATAATGGACAGACGGACGGAAGGACACACATGTGTAGATCGATTCAGCTAGTCGAGATATGATGATCGGTATACTTAAAGGTGGGTCTAGGACCAAACTTTTGGGGCTGCACAAAGCTATAATACCCTGACGACATAGTTGTGTAGGGTATAAAAATCCACGCCTTGTCTAAGGCCTCGACAAAAATATTCTTTAAAAAATTCACGCCTTGCGTGGCTACATGCAATTTTTTTTTTAAATCCTGTGTGGGTCCATGAAAAATATTCTTCAAAAAACCTAGCTTGTATTGGTCCTTGAAAAAATACCCCCATTTCCTGTAATAATTATGGGGAACAATGACGCACTTCCTTTCTTGTCAAATAGTCAATGTGTTGTTGTTATTGTCATTATTTTTTCCTTGTAAAAATAACACATGAAAAACTACAACAACAAGGCAATACTACATGTACCGGCATTTTCTCTTAGAAAATCGACAAAAGTTGTTGTGGTTGTTGTGAAAACAACCATCAACAACATTTAACAGCAAAAAATCACAACAAACAAGCAAGTAAACAACAATTGACAATAACAATGAGTAAACAACAATATCGACAACAACAAAACTAACAACAGCAGCAACAACAATGGGGCACAAACAATCGTTCGTTCGTTACAAGCATTAAAAACGCGATCAGACAATCAAAAGAACAGCTCTTAGAAAAAAAAACGCAACGAAGACGACGATGAAAAAATCAGAAACAAAACAGATAACAAACTTCAAACACCACGAGTGGTACGGAATAGAATGGCTAAATCCAGTTCGGAGGATTCCCGGCAGCAATGAAATCAGTGGGGGACGGAGATTGGACAACCTCTACAAAACAAACGAACGAACGCATGAAGCGAGAAAAAACCGTTTAAGAAACCAATGTACGCGTCGATTCAATTAGTAATTCTAAAAACGGTTAATAACGTGTTTTGCATTTTAAATAAACGGCAGCCTGGCCAGGCTGCCCAGCTAGCAACTCAACCGAAAGACAACAAACAATCCATGCAGGCAGGCAGGCAATCGCCTACCAAAGAACGAACCACAACAACAAGCCACAGCAGGAAAAAAAACATCTGAGGTAATTCATAATAATGCGAGCACTACGAAGTTCAGTTCATTCAGCCGGACCGACCGACCAACCATCCAGCCAGCCAACCATGTTTACAACTTCGACAATTTGTGTGTGTAATGTGTGTGTTACACACATACACGTGAGGAATATTTTTTCAACAACTAATACATGTGTGGATTTTTTTTAATTTTTCCTAAAAAACAAAGAAAAAATTTTCAAGGATCTCGGAATTTTTTTAAATAATATTTTTTCAAGGGCTACCATAAGGTGTGGATTTTTTAAAAAATATTTATCGAGGCCTTGGGCAAGGTGTGGATTTTTCAAAGAATATTTATGGAAACCTTGGACAAAGCGTGGATTTTTTAAAAAAAATATTTTCCGAGGCCTTGGACAAGGCGTGGATTTTTTAAAGAATATTTTCCGAGGCCTTGGACAAGGCGTGGATTTTTTAAAAAATATTTTCCAGGGGCCTTGGACAAGGCGTGGATTTTTTAAAAAATATTTTCCATGAGCCTTGGACAAGGCGCGGATTTTTTAAAAAATATTTTCCAGGGGCCTTGGACAAGGCGCGGATTTTTTAAAGAATATTTTTCAGAGGCCTATATAAGGCGTGGATTTTTTAAAGAATATTTTTCAGAGGCCTATATAAGGCGTGGATTTTTTAAAGAATATTTTTCAGAGGCCTATATAAGGCGTGAATTTTTTAAAGAATATTTTTCAGAGGCCTATATAAGGCGTGAATTTTTTAAAGAATATTTTCCGAGGCCTTGGACAAGGCGTGGATTTTTTAAAGAATATTTTCCGAGGCCTTGGACAAGGCGTGGATTTTTTAAAGATTATTTTTCAGGACCTTAGCCAAAACGTGGATTTTTTAAAAATTATTTTTCAGGACCTTAACCAAAACGTGGATTTTTTAAAGATTATTTTTCAGGACCTTAACCAAAACGTGGATTTTTTAAAGATTATTTTTCAGGACCTTAGCCAAAACGTGGATTTTTTAAAGATTATTTTTCAGGACCTTAGCCAAAACGTGGATTTTTTAAAGATTATTTTTCAGGACCTTAGCCAAAACGTGGATTTTTTAAAGATTATTTTTCAGGACCTTAGCCAAAACGTGGATTTTTTAAAGATTATTTTTCAGGACCTTAGCCAAAACGTGGATTTTTTAAAGATTATTTTTCAGGACCTTAGCCAAAACGTGGATTTTTAAAAGATTATTTTTCAGGACCTTAGCCAAAACGTGGATTTTTTAAAGATTATTTTTCAGGACCTTAGCCAAAACGTGGATTTTTTAAAGATTATTTTTCAGGACCTTAGCCAAAACGTGGATTTTTTAAAGATTATTTTTCAGGACCTTAGCCAAAACGTGGATTTTTTAAAGATTATTTTTCAGGACCTTAGCCAAAACGTGGATTTTTTAAAGATTATTTTTCAGGACCTTAGCCAAAACGTGGATTTTTTAAAGATTATTTTTCAGGACCTTAGCCAAAACGTGGATTTTTTAAAGATTATTTTTCAGGACCTTAGCCAAAACGTGGATTTTTTAAAGATTATTTTTCAGGACCTTAGCCAAAACGTGGATTTTTTAAAGATTATTTTTCAGGACCTTAGCCAAAACGTGGATTTTTTAAAGATTATTTTTCAGGACCTTAGCCAAAACGTGGATTTTTTATAGAATATTTATACCCTTCACCACACTGTGGTACAGGGTATTATGTCTTTGTGCATATGTTTGTAACAGGCAAAAGGAAACGAGATAGGCACATGGTTTCTTTTGGACGAAATTTGGCATAGCGATTTGAAAAAAGTCTAGAACGATGTGTGTTAAAGTTTGTGAAAATCGGTTCAGATTTAGATATAGCTCCCATATATATTTCTGTCCGATATTAGGTAAATAGTGCACCCTTTATATCCTTCAATTTGCACGAAATTTGGCATACCGTACTGAATTAAGTCTAGAACGATGTATGGTAAGTTTCGGGAAAATTGGTTCAGATTTCGATATAGGTTTTTATGTGAATAAAGCAACAAGTCCCTATATATCCTTCGATTTGCACGAAATTTGGCATACCGTACTGAATTAAGTCTAGAACTATGTGTGCTAAATTTCGTGAAAATCGGTTCAGATTTAGATATAGCTTCCATATATATTTTCGTCCGATTGTAGGTAAATAGAGCACCAAAGTCCCTATACATCTTTCGATTTGCACAAAATTTGGCATAGCTCACTGAATTAAGCCTAGAATGATGTGTGTTAAATTTCGTGAAAATCGGTTCAGATTTCGATATAGCTCCCATATATATTTTCGTCCAATTTTATGTAAATAAAGCAACAAGGTCTCTCTTTATTCTTCTATTTGTACGAAATTTGGCATAACGTACTGAATTAAGTCTAGAACGATGTGTGGTAAGTTTCGGGAAAATCGGTTCAGATTTCGATATAGCTCCCATATATGTTTTTGTCCGATTTTAGGTGAATAAAGCAAAATATTTTGAAAGGTACCAATAAGGCGCTAGTACAACTTTTCTGAAGGATTTTTTCCAAATTACTATTAGATCCATAGGCGTGGATTTTATAGATTTTCTCAAAAGACTATTTGGACACCAGGAGTAAATTTTTTACAATTTTTCCAATAGTTTTACAGACTAGGATTTTTTCTCAAAAGGTCTGTCAGATTTTTAAAGGATTATAAGAGCTCTAGGTGTACATTTTTCAATAGAATAGGATAGCTCTAGGTGTGTATTTTGTAATGATTTGTTTCCAAAGAATATTGTCTAGGTCGAGGTGTAGAGGCATTAAAGACATTTGTGGCTTGTAACGTGCCAAAAGCCACCCATCATAGCAACGACTTCGCATGACGTCCCCATGAGTATCAGGAACGAGTGCATAGGCATTTGCTCGCTTCAGCTACTCTATCATATAATTCTCATTGACGTTGTGACTCTGCAACCTTAAGTATTTCACTTTCATCTACTGAGGGCGTCTTGCCATTGCGCAGGCTTGCTATTTTGTGTTGTGGATGTTCATTGCACTTACGATCTTTCACAATTAGTTTTGGTGGCTACCTATTGTGGCGGCTACATAAATACATCCACACAGAGGCTTACTGTTCCACACAGATACTTCAGTCTATTGTTCCACACAGAGACTTCGGCTTACTGCTCCACACAGAGACTTCAGTCTACTGTTCCACACAGAGGCTTGGGCTTACTGTTCCACACAGGGGTTTCGGCTTACTGATCCACACAGAGACTTCGGTTTACTATTCCACACAGAGTCTTCGGTTTACTGTTCCACACAGAGGCTTCGGTCTACTGTTCCACACAGAGACTTCGGTTTACTGTTCCACACAGAGGCTTCGGCTTACTGTTCCACACAGAGACTTCGGCTTACTGTTCCACACAGTGACTTCGGTCTACTGTTCCACACAGTGACTTCGGTCCACTGTTCCACACAGAGACTTCAGTCTACTGTTCCACACAGAGGCGTCGGCTTACTGTTCCACACAGAGACTTCGGTCTACTGTTCCACACAGAGACTTCAGTCTACTGTTCCACACAGAAGCTTCGGCTTACTGTTCCACACAGAGGCGTCGGCTTACTGTTCCACACAGACACTTTGGTTTACTGTTCCACACAGAGGCTTCGGTCTACTGTTCCACACAGAGGCTTCGGCTTACTGTTCCACACAGAGGCTTCGGCTTACTGTTCCACACAGAGACTTCGGCTTACTGTTCCACACAGAGGCTTCGGCTTACTGTTCAACACAGAGGCATCGGCTTACTGTTCCACACAGAGACTTCGGTCTACTGTTCCACAAAGAGGCTTCGGCTTATTGTTCTACACAGAGGTTTCGGATTACTGTTACATATAGAGGCTTCGCCTTACTATTCCACACAGAGACTTCAGTCTACTGTTCCACACAGAGACTTCGGCTTACTGTTCCACACAGAGGATTCGGCTTACTGTTCCACCGAGAGACTTCGGTTTACTGTTCGTTGTTAGATATAGTAGATTGTACGAGAAATTAGTCAGTAAGCAACTACTAACATCGTTCCTGATCACCATTGAATCGTCGTTGCCGATCATCGTACTGACACCAGATAACCATCATTCCCGATCACCGTTAAATCTTTGTTGCCGATCATCGTACTGATACCCGACAACCATCATTCCCGACCACCGTTAAATCGTCGTTGCAGATCATCGTACTGACACCCGACAATCATCACTCCCGACCACCGTTAAATCGTCGTTGCCGCTTCCGACATTCACCACTCCCGATCACGGTTGAATCATCATTGCCGATCATCGATTCCGACTCTCGACAACCATCATTCCCGAACACCGTTAAATCGTCATAGCCGCTCCCGATAATCACCAGCATAATAAGCCACCCGAAATCAATTATTTGTATCGCATATTTATATATAAACACACTAGTATTAAAATCAATAAACATCAGATTTTAACCCCAAAAGTGAGACACTAGTCTTTCCAATCAATAGGTTTTGTGGGTTCTTATGGTGACCTTGGATACGACTGGGCTAACCTCAGCCGACGAGAAAACGACGTTACAGGCTCTAGGCCTCGATTTTCTAATGAATATTTTTGCAAAGACTCTCAAGGCAAATTGTGTCATTTTTTTTTTGGAATTCGTTTTGTTGCCTCTTCATTGGAATTTTATTCCCAAAAAAATACAAGAAAAACATAGCTTTTGGCACCTCACCGGCGAAGTGTTGCTCCGACATGAAATTAACATTTTCTTTTGTGTTTTATTTGTCTCTTGTTCGGATCGGTCGTTCGTTCATTTGTCTTCTCTTCTCCTTTTCCCGGAGCTTTATTTTAAAGTACTTTTTGATGTTTTTGGCACTTGTTAACATTTCTGTAGAACATTTGCCGCGTTCGCGTATTGAGGTCTGAAACAAATCTGAGCAAAAAATTACGAAACGAACAAAAAAATCTGCGATGAACATCTCGGAATGGTTAAATTTATCAGATCATTGCGTTTGATGTGCAAAATAGAAAAAAAAAACATCTTGGGATAAGATCTGTGTTTTTTTTCCAGAATGTAACTATATACATGTGTAAATGGCTGTGTGTTGTGTACACTGATAAAAAAAATTGAGTATTCCGTACTTAAATGAAGCCGGAGCGGTGTCAAAAGTACGGTAAGTGCTGTTTTTCTTATACCAAGATGAAAAAACTTGATTTAAGTACGGTTTTTTCTAGTGCGGATTTCTTAATTTTAGCACCATTTGTGCCGGATTGTGTTTGCTTTAAGCTCAGAAGAGTCTTGATTTAAGAAAACTGGAATTGATTTAAGTTAATTTTAGTTTCGATCTAAGTACGAAATTTACTTGGTAAAAGATCGCTAGGATTGATTTAATGCTTAATAAAACTTGATTCAAGCGCAACGTGGCCTTGATTTGAGCATTCTATAAATCAGAATTATCTCACAATATACTTGTTTCAAGAATTTTGTTCCTGATTAAAAGATTAAATTGAGAGTACCACAGATTGAAATGATAAAAAAATATATTTCCAAACTTGATTTAATCCAAACTCTCACTTGTTCTAATTCAAAAATAAAATTGATTTAAGAAATGCCAGTGATTGAAATGATCCAAAGTCATTTAAATTGAGTTTTTCGAGCTGAATTTAAGCTATTTTCCGTGTTTGATATGAAATAAAACAATGGTTGATTTACGTAAAATATAGTTTATTTGATTTTTAAGAGAAATTATAAAGTAATACGACAAATAAATGAAAAATCATTTTTAAATCTATATAATACAAAAAACTCCTCATGTTTACCTAGTTGTTGTGTGTCCTTCACTTGGTGACGTTTCTTTCGTGATATGGCAGCATTTTTCCTTTGAAATTTTGCCACTTGGAAAACAACATATGACTCTTGCCTGGATACAAAAGTTCGAAATTAATTTGGATCTGAAAAGATAATACGAAATATAAAATCTATGGTGGTAAATTTATCAAATGAGACTGGAATGAAGACTATGTTAAATAATTGCTAATTTTTTGCAAATAATTATTTAAGTTAATGCTTACCAAATCAGCAGTTTCCCATGGAACTCTTTTCCTGTCAACCAATTGTCGACTTTGGATTGCACAGAAATTGTTTCGTCATCGATTCCAAACTATAAAATAATATTGAAAAATTAATTTAATTCGCCAAATCATATACTCATTAAATTTTATTACCTGCTATTGAAAAGTTTTTCTCGAAATTCTATTCGAAGACCAAGAGGAGGTATTGCTTCTTTTATATCTTCTGTTTGCATGTATTGCAAACTTCTATACCGCACTTGAGCAGCTAAATAAATAAGGATATAAAGTTATTGTTAAACCATAAAGATAATATGGAAATATTGTAATTGAAGAATAATATAAAACACAACTAATGTAAAGCGCAGCGACATATAACGATATCAACAAAATTCTTTACAACTATCAATGCATTTTGCTACATAACACAAAAATAATGAATACACAAAAAAAACTCTACATGACTAACGGTATTTCACAATTCAAAACTGAAAAACATAGTAAGCGACGACCAGGAATACGAATAAATTCAATGAGAACGGAATAGAGCATAAAATTTGGATTTGCTTCAACACTCTCTCTCCTTCCAAAAAATACACAATGCAACAGACAATAACAGAGACATTTTGGTTTGCTTTCAACTCGCTCTCTCCACTTAGATTAAGTGTGTTGCACTTACGTTAAGAATTTGTAATACTTAAAATATATGCGCGTTAGAAATGCAAGAAGTATATTCTTGATCTAAGAAATTTTGCGCTTATCTTATCGTTTTGAAGATCGCGCTTTTGTTGCATGGTAATATGTGTATACCAAGTAGGTGTTTGTGTGTACACATATATATTTTATACAAACAGTTTGCGAAAGCAAACAGGGGTTGTTGAGCTTTATGTACATTTTCATAAGAATTTTTCGGAAATATACCGTTATTAAAATGTGTATGTAGAAATAGTCAATATATTTGGAGTAAAATATTACATATGTATAAAAAAAACACACGCGCACACTTTTATAAACACTTCAAAATATTCGGAATATATATTTTATTTTTTTCGCCATCTTTGTTATACTCACCTTTCAAATAATCAAAGACTGATTCCAATTGAAACTCCTGGAGTAATTTGCGCATACGGGAGTCGTCGTCCCCAGGAGGCGTCTCTTTCACAGTTGAAAAAACACTTTCACTCATTTTTTGGCACACAGAAAAACAATTCTACCAACCGTCTACTGGCACGCGCAAATCGAACTAATACTGCTTTTCCACAATGTTCTGTATCAAAGCTAGAAATGAACAAACGCAACTAAGAAAAAAATGCAGCCGAGAGAGTTTTTGTATTCCATCATTTTCCTCTCTCAAGGCTTGTTATAAGAATGTTCTTCTTATTTCAAGTGATATTCCGCTTACTTTTCATTAGTATCTGAGAGAGTAAATTTGTTATGTGCTCATTGTTTTTCTCTCAAAGCTTGTTTTAAGAATTTCCTTTTTAATTCAAGTTATATATGACTTACTTTTCATTATTAGAAATTTTTTCTTGAATTAAATACAAATCTTAACTTAATATGAGAATTTTTTACGTAAGTCAAGAAATTAATACTTATTCCAATAATTTCCGTACTTGAATTTATAAAACTATCCAAAATTGTACTTATTTTAAGAATAACTAAGTACGAATTTTTCTTAATTTTTTAAGTACGATTTTAGTAAAAACTGAGTGTATTCGGCTTAAATTTGAAATGCCATTTTTCTATCAGTGTATGTGTACGTGTAATACATGTAAATGTTTTACATGGAAATTTGCTTAGCGATGCCGCCGAGTGCTTCAGAAATTAACAGCATGAAAATTATGTTTTACCAATTATGTTTTGCCAATACATTTGTGATTTTTAATTCAATTAAAGGTAGGGTAGAACGGGGATCTATGGTGGGATGAAATTTGAAATATTTTGTTATTCTTCATTTCGAAACCATAACCTTAATTAAAAACCAGTAAGGAAAGTAGTAAAGTCGGACTGGGCCGACTATATGATACCCTTCAACACTTTCGATATATTGTACATATGTATCCTTACAATTGCTTGTCAATGTTCCCTCAAAGAAACATTCTCATGTCTTTCTTCAAGGGACAAACTTAGAAAATTGATACACGTAAGCCATACAGTTAAAAAATTAATATCAATCAGGCACCCGTTCGCAATACATATGGAAGCTTTGACTGCATCTGCACGAATTTCCGCAAAACGCAATAAGGTCATTAAATTTTCAATTGGATACGTTGTGCAAATTTTCGTGTTACTCGGACACAAATTAGGAGTTTGGTGGTACACCATTTATGTAAAACTGGACGAATATATTTGGGTTTACGTGAGAGGTATATCGAAATCTGAACCAATTTTCCCAAAACTTATTACACATCATTCTAGACTTAATTTAGTACGCTAAGCCAAATTTCGTGCAAATCGAAGAATATAAAGGGGCTTTGGTGCAATATTTACCAAAAATCGGACGAAAATATATATGGGAGCTATATCTAAATCTGAACCGATTTCTACGAAATTTAACACACACATTCTAAACTTAATTCAGTACGCTATGCCAAGTTTCGTGCAAATCGAAGGATAAATAAGGACTTTGGTGCACTATTTGCTTAAAATCGGACGAACATATATGGGAGCTATATCGAAATCTGAACCGTTTTTCCCGAAACTTACCACACATCGTTCTAGACTTAATTTAGTACGCTAAGCCAAATTTCGTGCAAATCGAAGAATACATAGGGACTTTGGTGCACCGTTTACATAAAATCGGACGAAAATATATGTGGGAGCTTTATCGAAATCTGAACCGATTTTCCCGAAACTTACCACACATCGTTCTAGACTTAATTCAGTGCGCTATGCCAAATTTCGTGAAAATCGAAGGATATATAGGGACTTTAGTGCATCATTTACATAAAATCGGACGAAAATATATATGGGAGCTATATCGAAATCTGAACCGATTTTCAAGAAATTTAACACACATCGTTCTAGACTTAATTTAGTACACTATGCCAAATTTCGTGAAAATCGAAGAATATATAGGGACTTTTTTGCACCATTTACATAAAATCGGACGAAAATATATATGGGAGCTATATCGAAATCTGAACCGATTTTCAGGAAACTTAGCACACATCATTCTAGACTTAATTCAGCACGCTATGCTAGATTTCGTGCAAATCGAAAGATATATAGGGGCTTTGGTGCACCATTTACATAAAATCGGACGAACATATATGGGAGCTATATCTAAATCTGAACCGATTTTCACGAAATTTAACACACATCGTTCTAGACTTAATTCAGTACACTGTGTCGAATTTCGTGCAAATCGAGGGATATATAAAGACTTTGGTGCACTATTTACCTAAAATCGGACGAAAATATATATGGGAGCTATATCTAAATCTGAACCGATTTTCAAGAAATTTAACACACATCGTTCTAGACATAATTCAGTACACTATGCCAAGTTTCGTGCAAATCGAAGGATATATAGGGACTTTGGCGCACTATTTGCCTAAAATCGGACGAACATATATATGGGAGCTATATCGAAATCTGAACCGATTTTAGCGAAACTTATCACAAATCGTTCTAGACTTAATTCAGTACGCTATGCTAAATTTCTTGCAAATCGAAAGATATATAGGGGCTTTGGTGCCCCATTTACATTAAATCGGACGAACATATATATGGGAGCTATATCTAAATCTGAACCGATTTCTACGAAATTTAACACATACCATTCTAGACTTAATTCAGTACACTATGCCAAGTTTCGTGCAAATCGAAGGATATATAAGGAATTTGGCGCACTATTTGCCTAAAATCGGACGAACATATATATGGGAGCTATATGTAAATCTTAACCCTTTTTCAAGAAATTTAACACACATCGTTCTAGACTTAATTCAGTACACTATGCCAAGTTTCGTGCAAATCGAAGGATATATAGGGAATTTGGCGCACTATTTGCCTATAATCGGACGAACATATATATGGGAGCTATATCTAAATCTGAACCGATTTTCAAGAAATTTAACACACATCGTTCTAGACTTAATTCAGTACACTATGCCAAGTTTCGTGCAAATCGAAGGATATATAGGGACGTTGGTGCACTATTTACCTAAAATCGGACGAACATATATATGGGAGCTATATCTAAATCTGAACCGATTTTCAAGAAATTTAACACACATCGTTCTAGACTTAATTCAGTACACTATGCCAAGTTTCGTGCAAATCGAAGGATATATAGGGACTTTGGTGCACTATTTGCATAAATCTGAACCAATTTTTCCCAATTTCAATAGGGTTCGTCCTTGGGCGAAATAAATGAGCTATGCCAAATTTCATCCAATTCGGATAATAAATGCGACCTGCACTTTGTTTACAATTTAACATGGACAGACCGACGGACGGGCAGACGGACATGCATATATCGACTCAGAAAGTGATTCTATCCATATTCTCAAAAGGAACCATGTGTCTATAGGGACTTTTTTGCACCATTTACATAAAATCGGACGAAAATATATATGGGAGCTATATCGAAATCTGAACCGATTTTCAGGAAACTTAGCACACATCATTCTAGACTTAATTCAGCACGCTATGCTAGATTTCGTGCAAATCGAAAGATATATAGGGGCTTTGGTGCACCATTTACATAAAATCGGACGAACATATATGGGAGCTATATCTAAATCTGAACCGATTTTCCCGAAACTTATCACAAATCGTTCTAGACTTAATTCAGTACACTGTGTCGAATTTCGTGCAAATCGAGGGATATATAAAGACTTTGGTTCCCCATTTACCTAAAATCGGACGAAAATATATATGGGAGCTATATCTAAATCTGAACCGATTTCTACGAAATTTAACACATACCATTCTAGACTTAATTCAGTACACTATGCCAAGTTTCGTGCAAATCGAAGGATATATAAGGAATTTGGTGCACTATTTGCCTAAAATCGGACGAACATATATATGGGAGCTATATGTAAATCTTAACCCTTTTTCAAGAAATTTAACACACATCGTTCTAGACTTAATTCAGTACACTATGCCAAGTTTCGTGCAAATCGAAGGATATATAGGGAATTTGGCGCACTATTTGCCTAAAATCGGACGAACATATATATGGGAGCTATATCTAAATCTGAACCGATTTTCAAGAAATTTAACACATATCGTTCTAGACTTAATTCAGTACACTATGCCAAGTTTCGTGCAAATCGAAGGATATATAGGGACGTTGGTGCACTATTTACCTAAAATCGGACGAACATATATATGGGAGCTATATATCTGAACCGATTTTCAAGAAATTTAACACACATCGTTCTAGACTTAATTCAGTACACTATGCCAAGTTTCGTGCAAATCGAAGGATATATAGGGACTTTGGTGCACTATTTGCATAAATCTGAACCAATTTTTCCCAATTTCAATAGGGTTCGTCCTTGGGCCAAATAAATGAGCTATGCCAAATTTCATCCAATTCGGATAATAAATGCGACCTGCACTTTGTTTACAATTTAACATGGACAGACCGACGGACGGGCAGACGGACATGCATATATCGACTCAGAAAGTGATTCTATGCATATTCTCAAAAGGAACCATGTGTCTATCTTGCTTAATTTTGCCTGTTACAAACATAAGCACAAAGACATAATACCCTGTACCACAGTGTGGTGAAGGGTATAAAAAATATTTTTTATAAGCCCCAAGTGGTTAAATCATAAAAATGGTATTTCCAACACCTCCATCAAAGGTGGGCGGACAAGCCGATAACACCTGGCTGACATCGTAAATATGATTATTTTTATTACCAATCGGATATTTGTCGTTATTGAAATAGCTCTTCGCATCTTCAATGCAGTTTACCCGCTCGTGGAGCTATAACCGAAAATTAGTTTAACAATTTCGAAAGAAAGTCTATTTAAATACCATGATTTTTTTATTGCACATCCACTACGTGGGCTGGCATTTACATCCCAACAAAAGGAAGGAGAGAATGCTATTAAAAATAAAAAATACCAACAGAGGCGCCATCACATACTCAAATATCCATAACTGTCTTTTAAAGGCGGAACTATGTGTGTGTGTTATTCCCACTCGAGTAAAATGTGTATCGACCTCAGTTCCTCATCAGAGTGATTTTTTTATTTTGAAAAAATATTTTTTCTAGTAGCCAACATAGGCGTGGATTTTTTTAAAAAAATTGTTTTATTTTTTTTACACCCTATTATAGGCGAGGATTTTTTTAAATAGTTTTCACTTCCTATTAAAAATAGTTTTTTACACCCTATTATAGGAGTGGATTTTTTAAAAATATTTGTTTTTTTTCATTTAAGTGACTTCAGTTAATCTGAGGTAATTTTTTTTTTAAATTAAATCTAAAAATAATTTCTTCAGCCTTAAAAAATAGTCATACTTACCTACATTCCCTTCATTATTATGGCCTGGAAAAAATTGTTTAAAAAATCCACGCCTCATATCCACCTCTCAGATAGTCCCTGGAAAAAATTGTTTAAAAAATCCACGCCTCATATCCACCTCTCAGATAGTCCCTGGAAAAAATTGTTTAAAAAATCCACGCCTCATATCCACCTCTCAGATAGTCCCTGGAAAAAATTATTTAAAAAATCCACGCCTCATATCCACCCCTCAGATAGTCCCTGGAAAAAATTATTTCAAAAATCCACGCCTCATATCCACCTCTCAGATAGTCCCTGGAAAAAATTATTTAAAAAATCCACGCCTCATATCCACCTCTCAGATAGTCCCTGGAAAAAATTCTTTAAAAAATCCACGCCTCAGATAGTCCCTGAAAGAAAATTGTTTAAAAAATCCTCGCCTCAGATCCACCTTTCAGATAGTCCCTGGAAAAAGTTATTTAAAAAATGCACGGCTCATATCCACACCTCAGATAGTCCCAGGAAAAAAATTATTTCAAAAATCCACGCCTCATATCCACCCCTCAGATAGTACCTGGAAAATAATTATTAAAAAATCCACCTCTCAGATAGTCCCTGGAAAAAATTGTTTAAAAAATCCACGCCTCATATCCACCTCTCAGATAGTCCCTGGAAAAAAATTATTTAAAAAATCCACGCCTCATATCCACCTCTCAGATAGTCCCTGGAAAAAATTGTTTAAAAAATCCACGCCTCATATCCACCTCTCAGATAGTCCCTGGAAAAAATTGTTTAAAAAATCCACGCCTCATATCCACCTCTCAGATAGTCCCTTTCCTTTTGCCTGTTACAAACATATGCACAAAGACATAATACCCTGTATCACAGTGTGGTGAAGGGTATAAAAACCACGCCTTGTGTAGGTCCTTAAAAAAATTACTTAAAAAAATCCACGCCTTGTGTAGGTCCTTAAAAAAATTACTTAAAAAAATCCACGCCTTGTGTAGGTCCTTAAAAAAATTACTTAAAAAAATCCACGCCTTGTGTAGGTCCTTAAAAAAATTACTTAAAAAAATCCACGCCTTGTGTAGGTCCTTAAAAAAATTACTTAAAAAAATCCACGCCTTGTGTAGGTCCTTAAAAAAATTACTTAAAAAAATCCACGCCTTGTGTAGGTCCTTAAAAAAATTACTTAAAAAAATCCACGCCTTGTGTAGGTCCTTAAAAAAATCCACGCCTTGTGTAGGTCCTTAAAAAAGTCCACGCCTTGTGTAGGTCCTTAAAAAAATCCACGCCTTGTGTAGGTCCTTAAAAAAATCCACGCCTTGTGTAGGTCCTTAAAAAAATTACTTAAAAAAATCCACGCCTTGTGTAGGTCCTTAAAAAAATCCACGCCTTGTGTAGGTCCTTAAAAAAATTACTTAAAAAAATCCACGCCTTGTGTAGGTCCTTAAAAAAATCCACGCCTTGTGTAGGTCCTTAAAAAAATTACTTAAAAAAATCCACGCCTTGTGTAGGTCCTTAAAAAAATCCACGCCTTGTGTAGGTCCTTAAAAAAATCCACGCCTTGTGTAGGTCCTTAAAAAAATCCACGCCTTGTGTAGGTCCTTAAAAAAATCCACGCCTTGTGTAGGTCCTTAAAAAAATCCACGCCTTGTGTAGGTCCTTAAAAAAATCCACGCCTTGTGTAGGTCCTTAAAAAAATCCACGCCTTGTGTAGGTCCTTAAAAAAATCCACGCCTTGTGTAGGTCCTTAAAAAAATCCACGCCTTGTGTAGGTCCTTAAAAAAATCCACGCCTTGTGTAGGTCCTTAAAAAAATCCACGCCTTGTGTAGGTCCTTAAAAAATTACTTAAAAAATCCACGCCTTGTGTAGGTCCTTAAAAAAAATTACTTAAAAAAATCCACGCCTTGTGTAATTTAGGGTTGCTGTTGTTCCTTTGTTGTTGTTGTTGTTGTGGGGTACTAATCATAAAACCATTTATAGTTCTATGCCATCATTATCTGTTGTACACCTTTAACAAGTAATAAATTCTCGTTTTATATTGACCGAATAGACAGACGGACGGACTCATAGACAGGCCACCACCAATGCGCAATGCAATTTATTGTCTAAATAATTTTTTTCTTCTCTGTCGGCAATTTTATGTACTTGGCGTAATTTTTTCCTGTACTTCAAAGTGCAGCAAAAAAAGAGCTACATAAAAGCTCAGTCATAAATCATAAAAAAATAAATGTCTTCAAAGACAACAGCAACAACAACAATCATCTACAAATATGAATATAAATCGAGAAATAATTACGGAACAAGGTGAGGCAGGGTGGGCTATTAAAAATATTTTTTCGAGTAGCTACCAAAGGCGTGGATTTTTTAAAAATATTTTTTCGAGTAGCTACCAAAGGCGTGGATTTTTTAAAAATATTTTTTCAAGTAGCTACCAAAGGCGTGGATTTTTTAAAAATATTTTTTCAAGTAATACCAAAGGCGTGGATTTTTTAAAAATATTTTTTCAAGTAATACCAAAGGCGTGGATTTTTTAAAAATATTTTTTCAAGTAATACCAAAGGCGTGGATTTTTTAAAAATATTTTTTCAAGTAACTACCAAAGGCGTGGATTTTTTAAAAATATTTTTTCGAGTAGCTACCAAAGGCGTGGATTTTTTAAAAATATTTTTTCGAGTAGCTACCAAAGGCGTGGATTTTTTAAAAATATTTTTTCGAGTAGCTACCAAAGGCGTGGATTTTTTAAAAATATTTTTTCGAGTAGCTACCAAAGGCGTGGATTTTTTAAAAATATTTTTTCGAGTAGCTACCAAAGGCGTGGATTTTTTAAAAATATTTTTTCGAGTAGCTACCAAAGGCGTGGATTTTTTAAAAATATTTTTTCGAGTAGCTACCAAAGGCGTGGATTTTTTAAAAATATTTTTTCGAGTAGCTATTATTTTTTTTAATTTTTTGTGGTTGTTGTTTTATTTTGTTAAATAAATTATGTTTGATAATAAATAATTACATTATTAAATATATATTTTCGAAAACGTCTAATAATTTTATTTCGTTTTTTTTTTTGTGTTTTGACCCAAATATCTTAACTGATGTTTTTTCGTTTTTCCCGTTCTTTTCTCTCTTTACAGGTGAGTGCAACATTGCGTGCCTTGCAACAGTTTGCGGCATTCAACCATAATTCGTTTCGATGGAATAATATTTATAACAAGTATAAATAAATTTAGTTGCAAATTATCATCAAATGCATCAACAAAATTTGTGTGGTTATATAAACCGTTTTGGCGCTCATGTGTAACCGAGAATTTATTGCTGTTAACTGAATTTAGATAACTTCGTGCGGTTTTTGTTGTTGTTGCTGCTGCTTTTGATGTTGTCTAAATATAATTGGACGATTTATTATTAACATAAATTGTTCCGAACAGCAAATGATGAAGGTAGGAAACGAAGTAATAAAAAGTATAAAATATTAAATATTTTTTTCAAAAATATTGGCCTGAGGTAGCTACTTGAAAAAATATTTTTAAAAAATCCACGCCTATGTTAGTGTTGAAGTTATTGAACTCGCATGTTACGAGTGTTACAACACACAACACAGAATAACTGAGTAGAGATCGCAGAGTGCGAAACACACCCTAGACAATAAAATTCTTTGTTTAAGCGCACCTAAATAGATGTAAGATGTAAATAAATCACTCTGTGAATAGGAACCACACGAGCAACAAGTCTTTTATTTGACAAGCGAGAGCAGACAACCAGTAAAAAGTTGAACAGGTCATGGGCCCAGATCCACGCCGAAGGAAAATCAAATTATGCATGCCCAGATCTACGCCGAAGAAAAATTAAATAATAAATGCCCAGGACTACGCTGAAGTAGAGAAAATTAAATAGTGAAGTGAAAGTGCGTGGACAGCAGGAAAAAGAAAAAAGGAAAATACATTTAATTGACAACTGTGTGTCAGCAATTGTATCGTGTGTCGATTGATAAAAAAATATAGAAGCAATGTCGTCCATGTTCAACATTCAAAAATTGTCAGAGGACAATTATGAGTCGTGGAGTCTCCAAATACAGTTCGTTCTTATTCACCAAGACCTCTGGGAAGTGATCGCTGAGGAAGTGAATGTCTATAATGGTGCTAAGTGGAAGAAAAAGGATGAAAAGGCAATGGCGACAATTATCCTCAGCATCACAGCAGTTCAGTTGTTGTATATAAAGGACTGCAAGACGGCGAAGGAGGCTTGGAACTGTCTGTCCGATATACATAGACCAAAAGGGCCAATTAGAAAGGTATCCCTATTAATGAAGCTAATTAATTAGCATGAAGATGGAGGAGAATGATGCAGTGCAACTGTATATGTGCGAATTCACGCAAGTAGTGGATAGACTGGCTGAGTCAGGTATCGACCTCAATGAAGAAATATTAGTAATTATGATCCTCGCCAGTCTCCCCAGCTCATACGAAAATTTAGTGCTTGCGTTAGAGTCAAGGGATAATTTACCCACATTGTCTGTTCTGAACATAAAATTGGCCGAGGAAAATGAAAGAAGAGCACCGTCGATCAGCAACATAGAAGAAAATGCCACAAAGGCATTTATGGTGCAAAATAAATGGAATTCCAACAGCAGTCAGCAGCATACAAATAAAAAAATATTCAGTAATTCCTCAAAAAGTAATTCACAAAATTTAAAATATATATTTTTATTTCATGTATTCAATCCTATACTACAACAAATTAAAGTAATATTTCATTTATTTATTAAAACAATATATAAAACAAAATCGGCATAGAGCCAAGTCCATATTTTTGCACAGCATAAGTCTTAGTACCCCTGGAGAAAAATAATAAATTATTTAATATTACTTAATTTTTTCTGTCAGAAGTATTTCTTTGAGTTGGGCCTTACTGGAAATTGTATGATTTCGGATTCGTTTATCTAGATGATGTCATAGGCGCTCAGTCGGTTTTCAATCGGTTTTTGTGGAGGTGTTATCAGCATGTGTGGTGTATTGTATACGATCCAATTCTTAACGTAAATATCAGTGTGTTTTGGATCATTGTCCTGTTGGAAGTAATAAGTATCACGAATGTTGAGTTTTTCAAATTACAACGTTTAATTTTTCAGCACTTTTATTAAAATTTTGTTTCAAAATATTGATGTAAACTGTTTTATTCATTATTTCCTCAATGAATACCAAATTGCCAACACCAGTTGCTGACATGCATCCCCATACCATTATTACACCCCTCAGTGCTTTACTGTTTTCCGAGTATTCTTTGGATTGAGCTCTTCGCCTTTTTTCCGCTACACCAAAGAGCGTCCATCCGACCCAAATATGTTAAATTTCGATTCGTCCGAGAAAATAACTTTTTCCCAGAACTCATTTGTCTTCTTTTTATAATAATTTGCAAAATCGACACGCTTCTTTCTGGTTGTTTTGTTAACAAGTGTTTTTTGCGGGCAGTGCTAGCATTGAATCCACACTCCTTGTACCGTGTCTGCTGAAACTGTTTTCCCAAATGATTCTTTTAAGTCTGCAGCAATTTTTCGTTCTTCTCTGATGTTGAGCTTCCTGGGACGGCCTGATATTATATTTTCTTTTTTGTATCGATTAACCACTTTTTGGACTGCCGATTTGGTTCCGTTTATCATTTTACCTATTTCCGAATAGGATTTTCCCATTTCATGGTTATTAATTATTATTTTTCGCTCTTCAATAGTTAGTTCATTTCTAGGCATTTAAAAAAATACTTGCTTGCTAGTGCAACAAGTGAACTAAGCAAATGCTTTTGTAAATGTGGAAAAGTGTTTTAAAAAGTGTTTGACAAAACTCTAAATAGTTGCCATTTATTTTACTACACAATTTTATCCCATAAATGATGTGTAATATCAGCTCTGACCAGGGGTACCATGACTTATGCTGCGCAAAAATTTGGAGTTGGCGCGATCTCCATTTTTGTATGGTTTGTTGGAACAAATAAATGAAATATTACTTTCATTGTTGTAGTATAGGGGTGAATACATAAAATAATAAAAATACTAGTTTTAAATTTTGTAAATTATTTTTTGAGTAATTACTGAATATTTTTTGTTTGTATGGGGTATCATGACTTTCGCACATCGAGCAAATCCCAACAACAACAATAAAAGGAGAAGAAATTACAACGTAAATCAGCAAAGTCCCAACAACAACGCAGGTAGAGTCGTAAATGGTCCCACACATACAAAAACAACAAGTGCTTCAACTGCGGCGGCAGAGGACATTTTGCTTCGCAATGCGAAAAGGCGGAGAAAAAGGGCGAGCAATAGTACACCGTTTTGTTGACGATCGACAACAACAACGGCAATAAAAATGTCTGGTGTTTGGATAGTGGTGCTTCCTGTGTAGTGATCGAGTTTGCTTACGACGTTTGAGGAGCATCGAGAAGTAATCTCCCTAGGGAAGGGGAGAGTGCGGATCAACAATCGTTAGGTCAAATATTGTCGAGCCGTTGTAAGTATGGGATTCAGGGGAAGCCAAATGATGAGAATGGTTACAAATGAATTAGATTGACAAATTAATTCAAGATTTTGTAATGCCTTTACAAAAAATATAAATAAAGAATCTTTTGATTTGTGTTTTGGATAGTGTCTGGGTATGTGTGTTGAGGGGAAGTGTTGAAGTTATTGAACTCACACGTTACGAGTGTTACAACTCACAACCCAGAATAACTGAGTAGAGATTGCAAAGACGATAACATTCTTAGTGTTAAGTGTACCGAATAAGTTGTAAATTAATCACTCTGTAAATAGCAACAAGTCTTTTATTTGAAAAGCGAGAGCAGACAACCAGTAAAAAGTTAGCCACTCGAAAAATATTTAAAAAAAATCCACGCCTTAGGTGGCTACTCGATAAACTATCAAAGAATAAAAGAAAACATATAAATACACATTTTTGATGTTCGGTCGAGCATTCTGTGTTGTGAAGTGAAAGTGATAACATCTAGTGGTCAGAAAACTAATGCGATAAAGTTAAAAAAGTGATTGTGCTAACAGTTAAAGTGCCAAAAAAGAAAACAATATTCTACAGGCTATTGACAGTCCTTGTAGGCATAGACATTGTTTCAGAATTTTGGACAAGGCATTTTGCCTGAGTCCTAAAAAAGATATAGCGTAATAAAAGCGTAAAATGGAGTCCACGGGGAACTTTTCTGACAACTGTAGTGTCACTACTGAAAATGGTGACACAAAGAAAAAACATAAAAAAAGAAGAAAAAGCAATAGTGGAAGTGAATCTGACAGCCAATATGAAATAACGAGGCTTAAAGCACAAATAGATCAGCTTCTAAATGAAAATGAAAAATTAAGAAATGCATTAACAACAACAAAATGTGGAAATGAAAATCAAACAAATGCAATAATCGATACCATGGGAACAGATGAACTTATTATGTGGTGTACGTTGGAATTGCAATTTTCGAATTTCGAAAAAAATGAATGTTGTGCTGAATTGTGCCATAATTTTTTTTTCGAAAAACTAAGGAAGAAATTCGAAAAAACATTTTTTTCGAAACATTCACAGAACAGCAATTTTTGAAAAAATGAAAGTTGTGCTGAATTAAGCTCTATGTGCCGTTAAATTTTTTCCGATATCATGTACCGTTTCCGAAATAATCGATATTTTTCGAACATATGGCAGAATTGCAATTTTCGAATTTCGAAAAAATTTAAGTTGTGGTGAATTGTGCTAGTAGAGCACACATTTAACCGTTTTCAAGTTTTTGCAATTTCGAATATATTATATAAAACCAGTATTTTTAATGACCAATTTTTGTAAATTTGGTAAAAATTAAAATATAAAAATGCGCTAAATTGTGTTCGACTAGAACAATATTTTCGATATACGTTACAAAAAAAAAAAAAAAAAAAAAAAAAAAAACACGTACGGAAACATTTTCCCACAATTTGAACCCAGTCTTACAAAAGGGAGGAACATGGCTACCGGCAATCCCAAACGGAGCGATGTGTCCCAATGTAAAACTAGATGAGAAACACATATCACCTGTCAATACATGTGCGTTTGATAGCATATTGCAAGTGTTTTCCATGTGCGTCGCAAACAGCAATTTTTACGATGAGCAAATTAAAAACTTCTATAACCCATTAATACAGTGCATGAGAATGTATACAAGGAAAGGAATCTGCGCAAAATTATGGTAAAAATATAGGAATATATTATATTCAGAAATTAGGAAATTTATATTTCGAAAATTCTAATTTTTATGGAAATTATAAGGATTTTTAAATTTTAGGGAGTAGCGATAGAATGTATGGCGAAAATTTTGTGATAGTCGAGCACAACTCAGCACAATTTAGCGCATATTGATATTTGCATTTTTAATGATAATATATGGAAAAAAATTGTGCTAGGCGAGAACAATTAAGCGCATTTTGATATTGGCATTTTTACCAAAATAACAACGATTTTTATCCCCAAATAAATATAATCGATTTTAACGAGTAACGAGTGGAAACACAATTTCGCGCTGTATGGACGAAATGATTTCGAAAATTCTAATTTTTATGGAAATTATAAGGATTTTTAAATTTTAGCGAGTAACGAGTAGCGAATAGAATGTATGGCGAAAATTTTGTGATAGTTGAGAACAACTTTTGTGATAGTCGCGCGCATTACGATATTTGAATTTGTACCAAATTTACAAGATTTTTGGTAAAAAATACTGGTTTTATATAACATATTCGAAATTGCAAAAACTTAAAAACGGTTTAACCCTACGGTCAATAACCGGGTACATTTGTACCTTTTTTTGAATAAAAATGCTGTAAAATTTTTAATAATGGTGATATTTGGATCAAATTTTGAGGAATCATTTTTGAGGTATTTTCACACATAATTCAAGAAAAAAATTATAAATATTTTCCATATATATAATTTTTACAATTTTTTAAAGTTATTACCTACGTAGATCAATAACCGTGGTACATTTGTACCCATCCCAATATAGCTCTGTAACTCATTAATAAATTGGACTATCGTGAGGTTTTTGGTTTTATATTAGTATATACGGATCTGATATAGATGTAGGAACTCAAAATTATATATACATTAAAATAATATATATTTAGATCCATGCTTAAATGATAATCTATCTAAAACAATAATAGCAAATTCGTTATAGCTTTTTAGTTATTTTTTATTGGGATCTTATTTAGGTGTTCCTCAACCCCTCTGCAAATTTTTGTGGGCCTAGGCAACATGGGGTCATCAGGGTGATTCGTGGAAGTCAGAGACTACCCTGGTTTTCCTTTGGTTAAGATATTAAAATAAATAAATAAAATAAACGGCACGTTATGTTCTTTGCGAGCACAATCCAGCACAACTTTTACTTTTTCTAATTTCGAAAATTGCAATTCTGTCATATGTTTGAAAAACGTATTTTTTTCGAAAATGGTAAGTGATATTGAAAATTTTTAAACGGCACAATTATGTTCTTTGCGAGCACAAACCAGTACAACTTAATTTTTTTCGAAATTCGAAAATTGCAATTCTCCCATACGTCCGAAAATATATCGATTATTTCAGAAACGGTACATGATATCGAAACAAAATTAACGCAACAAATCGAAAGTTACAATTCTGTGATTTTTTTCGAAAAAAAAAATGTTTTTTCGAATATCTACCTTAATTTGCCGAAATTCGAAAAAAATTATGGCACCATTTGGCACAAACCTAGCGCAACATTTTTTTTTTCGGAATTCGAAAATTGCAATTCCAACGTACACCACATCCACATCATTACAACAGTAGACGAACACAACCAACAGACAACCAATCCAGATTATCAAACATATCCACAAAACGCTGCAACATGGCAAAGTCCAGCAAATAATGCAACATATCAACAAATATCAGCACCATGCCAAGAAATGACCGGAACATTGACGCATAAAATAACAACATGTAAACAAGACGGAACAACAAACCAAACATCACAACAAACGAATAATGATGAGATGCGAACATCCAACAATGAAGTCGGAAGTAGCGAAATACAAACAGATAAACCACAAAATAACATTAATAAAGGTAAGGTCAGCCCACCACCTGTATTTAAAATATACAATGTAAGCTCCAAGGAAATATTTAATAAACTAATAGGACGATTAGGTCATAAACATTTTAAGACAGATATTGTAAATAAAAATTTGATAACATTAAAGGTATTTAAAAAAGAGGATTATAATGAAGTAAAATCAATGCTTTCTGAGTTGAATTACTACTTTTACACCTTCACCCCAAGAGATGAAAAACCGATATCTCTAGTAATTAAAAACCTATCCAGTGCGTATGAGGAGCAGGAAATAATAAATTATTTTAAAGAAAGTGATATAAATGTCAAAATAATAAAGGTAATTAATTTAAAAAATAACAAATGGCTTGTACAGCTCTCAAAAGACTCGGATGTTAAGGCATTCAGAAGACAAAAATATATTTTTAATGGCGCAATCCATATTGAAAATTACAAAAAAGTGGGAGTAATACAATGCAAAAAGTGTCAGAGACCAGGGCATGTTGCAAGCAATTGCAACATGCCTTATAGGTGCTGTAAGTGCAATGTAGGCCATGGTCCTGGCAAATGTTTAATTCCACCAAAGGAAAAAAATAATGCTGAAGTTCTAATTACCGATGTTGTTACAGGACAAGTCAGAAAACAAATAGGTATGACTGTGCACTGCGTTAACTGCAAAGTGGATGGCCATGTAGCTAGCGACAAAAAATGTCCAACAAAGATGAGAATTATGGAAAGGAATCAGCGTAAATATGAGGATTCAATAAAAATTTCAATTAGCGATAGGAGGGCAGCTGCTGTGACTCCAAATTTAACATATGCAAATGTATCCAAATCTAATGTAAATCAAGAGGTATGTAACACAAATAATGGAATGACGTCTTTTAAACTTTTTAACGAGGATTGCAAAAAATATATAGGCACAGATGTGTTGACAGCGTTAAGGAAGATAGACGAATACTTCAAAAATCGAAAAAAATTAGTCAGTGACGAAGAAAAAAGGCAAGCAATTTTTGGTTTGCTCTTGGAATTGAGGCTTAATGATTAATTTAAAAATAATTTTTATAAATGTAAATTCTATAGTGTCTACACGCAAAAGACACTATTTAAACTTATTTATTAAAAAACATAATCCTGATATACTACTATTAGCAGAGCACAAACTCTCTGATAAACAAATATTCCAAATAAAAGATTATGTAATTTTTAGACAAAATAGGGTAGACGGTCGTGGAGGTGGAACGGCTATATTGATTAAAAATTGGATAAAAGCGGAGCGAATTCATGCCAATTTAGGGGAACTTGATGGAACAATTGTAGAGCTCAAGTCTCTTCATCACAAAATAATAGTCATGTCACTGTACAAAAAGCCACAAGATAAAATAGAATTAGCTGATCTAGTCAATATAGGTAATATAATAGGAAATGATGAGGCAATTATTGGGGCTGACTTAAATGCTAAAAACCCATTATGGGGAGGAAATATTTTTAATGCCAGTGGTAGAGTGTTAGGTGACTGGCTAGATACTTCTCCTAATATATTAATACGACCTACAAACCAACCAACAAGAAGCTCATTTACTTGCCATTCATATATAGATATTTTTATTACCACAACAAACATCGTAACATTAGCATATGACCCATCAAATTGCGTGGACACACTAGACTTTAATTCAGACCATAAAGCAATAGTAATGAATATTACATCGAATCAAATAGAAAGGACAAAGGAAAGGGAACTGTATGATTTTAAGAGCTTTAACAGAACAAAGTTTAACAGAATGCTAGAAGAAAAAAAGCATGAACTAAATCTACCACTGAATAGAAATGCTTCAAATGCTGAAATTGATGAGGAAGTTAGTAAACTTAATCAGATAATGAATCGTGCCATGAATGGTAGTATGAAGAAAATTAGGCCCAAGTACGGAATTATGGCGGAACTACCTCAGGACATTTTAGATTTAATTAAAAATAAGAAGAATATTAGAAGAAGAAGATTTAGAGTTCTAGACTCCACCGAATATAATACACTCAGTTCGATATTAAAAAGATTAGACAAAATAATCGAAGAAAAAATTAGAACATTTGAAGAAGAATATTATACAGAAAAATTAAATAAAATACAGTGCAATGGTGATATGTTTAAAAAAGCTAAGCAGTTTTGTGGGACACAAAAAAGAAAAATGCATGATATTGTGGATGAAAATAGAAATAGTATTACAAACCATGCAGATAAAGCTAATTTAATTGCAAACGAATTTAGAAAAATGCAAGATTCTTGTAGTTTCCCAATAGCAGAAAATAATAATGAACAACATAATCCGATTGCTAATTTTTGTAATGAATTAAAGGCTGATGGTAGCAACAACAATACGGAGAGAGAGGGCATTAAATTCTTAACATCAAATGATATAGGCATTGCACTAAATAAATTGAAAAATAAAAAAAGTAGTGGTTACGATGGAATACCAAATTTTATACTGCGAAAAATAAATAAAGGACTTTTTAACAACCTTGCAATTTTATTTAATCATTGTATTAATATAGGCTATTTCCCAAAAGCATGGAAACATGCCAAAATAGTGCCGATTCTTAAACCAGGAAAAGACCCTACATTACCTAAAAGTTATAGACCTATATCACTTCTGTCGAATATAGGTAAATTATTTGAGATATTCATACGTGATATACTAAATAAACACATAGAAGATAATAATATAATAAAGGAATACCAGTTTGGTTTTAGGAAAAAACATTCTACGACACATGCTCTATTAGTATTATCAAATAAAATTTCACAAGGATTTAATAATAGAAGTGCTACTATAATGGTAAGTCTCGATTTCGAAAAAGCTTTTGACAACGTATGGCAGGATGGATTAGTAACAAAATTAACGAACTCATATAAGTTTTCGCCATCAATAGTAAGACTTTTGAAGAGCTATTTAGATAAACGATCTTTTTCAGTAACAATAGAAAATACAATTTCTACCAATCACATTATAAAAGCAGGAGTCCCTCAAGGATCAGTGCTAGGTCCAGTTCTGTACAACCTATACCTAGCCGACTTACCAGAGCCTGGAACTGGCATATCACTCATCACATACGCTGATGACATACTAATTGCGGCTACCCACCCTAGAGCCAGAACATCAGAAAATAAATTAAACAATTATTTAAATGAGTTACACAACTACTTTGATAAGTGGAAGCTCAATTTAAACATAAATAAATGCAAAACTATAATAATCAGAGGCAAACAGTCTCGTTTATATAAACATTTTAGAAAATTTAAACCTAAAATAAAAATTAATGAAATCTTAATGAAAAATGTTACAGACCTTAAATACTTGGGAATAAACTTTGACGAAAAATATTCATTTCATAAGCATATACAAAACACTATGAGAAAAGCAAAGGCAGCATTCCAAAGTATAATGCAGGTTTTATATAGTAAAAAGGGATTAAGCACTAAAATAAAATTATGTATTTATAAAAAATTAATAAGACCAGTTATTGCTTATGGATTTCCCATCTGGTTTGATGTATCTTCAATGCAAATGGAAAACATTAGAGTTTTTGAGAGAAGAATGCTCAAATATTGTTTAAATTGGAGAACTATTAGAACAGATGATGGGAACTTTAAAGCTCCGTCAAGAAAAAATATATATAATGCCAGTAAAGTTGAGCGCATAGATAAATTTATGATGTTGTCAGCCTTAAAATTCGTTGAGAGTTGTACAACCCATCACAATCCATTAATAAACAATTATATAATCGATAGTGATGTATTTAGAAGATATGTACAAGATGATGGCCACCTTTCGCCAATGTGCTTGATCCATTTAAAAAATAATAGTATGATTTTCAATAATGAAGAAAAAATAATATTTTATAATTTAAAACCCGGAACAAGATATATAAACGAAAATAATATGGTCTATAGCACGGATCAATATTGACTTTAAGGAGTGTTATTTTTATTTATGAATTACATTTTTATTTTATTTTTGTTTTGTGTTCGTTATTTAGTTTATAAGGAAAAATAAACAGTATATTAAAAGTTTTTAATCCCTTTTCTTTTATAATTATAAAAACCGATTGACATAGTCAAAATTTAAACCACAATTTATACATGGGCTGACCGTACCTTGCATTAAATTTAAATGAAATATTCCTAGAAAAAGAGTAAATCTGTTAGGAACAAATAATATTATATAAGAATTAGTCTTAAGTTGCTATATGTTGTAAAAATTATATGGGAAATAAAATTGAATTCAAATTGAAATTTTGGTCGAGTTTAGTTTGAAGATAGCAATTAAAATAAATTGATTCCTCTACAATTAACCGTTGGTTGGTATTTCATTCCTCAGACTCCTCAAATACCACATTAGCTAATCGAAAAAAAAGTATTTTTAAAAAATTCACGCCATAGGTGGCTAATCGAAAAAAAAATATGTTTAAAAATCCACGCCTGTGGTATTGTGTGAAAAAATATTTGGATGTTTTTTTTTGTAGATTGGCCGATTTTATTTGGCCAATTCCAATTAATTATAACTAGCATTTATTTATGAACTAATTTGAATTTATCAGACGGTCATCATGGCCGGCCATTCGGCCGTTGTTAACGACGAGATGCCAAATGTGGTGATAATATTTGAAATTGTCATTTTTACGATGGCATTCAAAATGGCATTGCAACAATTTCATTTTGCCCGGCAATTGTTTATTGACATGAATGAACAACATGGCAGCCAATGCTGCACTGCATGGCTGGCCATGTGGTGGCATGCAGCCGCTGCCACATTGTGTGGTTGGTGGCAGGCAAGCAATGTGATTAACATTTGGTTCAGTTTATAAAAATAATTGATTTCCTCTACCCGTACCTCCCCCTGGCATTGCCACATTGCATGCCACAAACCGCACAAGAAATAAGTTTATTTAAAATCGGAATGAAAGCCACCGTACCGACTAACCGGCTGGTCGGTCTCTCGATTGGTCGGTCGATCGGCCTGCTGGTTTTGTCCGTTGGCATATTGCCACTGTTTTACACCTGAAAGCGGCCTCCATTCATTCCTTCCTTCATTGATTCATTCAGAGCTTCGTTCTATCATCTTGGCCTCAAACAGAGCAAAGAGACCGCCGCCTGGTCTTTGGTCCGCGGGTCTTGCAATAAATAAATGGCAAATTTGCCTATGTTGAGGTTTGTTGCAGTTGCTGTTGTTGCTGCTGTTATTGTCGGCAATAAACAAATGTTATTTGATTTTATTACCGAACGATCTTCCAAAGGCAGCTGAGGCCATAACCGGCCTCAACATGATTATGGTGATCATCATCACGAACAGCATCTGAGTCATCGCCATCACCATCATCGGTATGTGGATGGTGATGCTGCCTCGTTTACCTCTTCCAGGAAAAGTGTACAACAAGCTGTTGCAGCTACCAGAGTTTGGGTATGCTCCAGCACCACCACCACCACCAAGCAATGACATTTCTATCGGACAATTAAAGACAACATGATTAAACGCAAATTAGTTGCATATCTTTCGCTTTTGGCCAGCAGCGATATTTTGGCGGCTTCATCAGCGCGCCCGTTCGGTGTGATGTTCAAGCGTGGCGCGCTGTTGACAAACAAGTTATACGCTTCAGCTAACATGGAGGCAATTTGCTCGAGTGTCTTGTACAACAAGCTGATGACCAATAGGAGAGGGATGGATATGTTAATACCGCAATGGATGGCATGAAATATTCAATTACAAAAAAATAATTTTTTGTGGAAAAAATCCGGAAAAAATACTAAAAAATGCAGTGGCTAAAGGAGCCTTTTAAGGAGCTCCTTAAAAAATATTTTTAAAAAAATCCACGCCTAAAGGAGCTTGAAAAAAATTTCAAAAAATCCATGCCTAAAGGAGCTCCTTAAGGAACTATTTGAAAAAATATTTTTTAAAAAATCCACGCCTGTGGTG
This sequence comes from Musca vetustissima, assembly GCF_032173495.1. NCBI lineage: Eukaryota > Metazoa > Arthropoda > Insecta > Diptera > Muscidae > Musca > Musca vetustissima. The sequence continues at coordinate 129,985 of NW_026872899.1, forward strand.
GCTTCTCTACTTACTTAGCTGGCTTGTGACAGAACTTTCGTTCCATAAGCCGAGCTTAAAAAAGATTTCCAGGCGCCTCGGTCTTTTGCGCAGTTTTTCCAGTTTGAAAGATCATATTCGGCAATGTTGCCTTCGACTTAATCTTTCCATCGTATTCGTTACCTTCCCCTTCTGCGTGAACCATCATCAGGTTCGCTTTTATATGCCTTCTGGGCTGGAGCATCTTCATCCATTCCCACAACATGACCTAGGCAACGTAGTCGCTGCACCTCAATACGTCTAACAATGTGGTTCATTCGACGGCGATATTCACCGTCAACGCAGGTAGGTCCATAGATCTTTCGGAGATTTTTTCTCTCAGACACTCCAAGAGCTGCCTCATTTGCTTGCGTAAGTACCCATGCTTCAGAGCCACATAATAGCACGGGTAGTATCAGCGTTTTGTAGAGTGTGAGTTTGGTGTGTAGGGAGGTGGCCTTGCTTATGAGTTACTTACTCAGACCATAGTACCATCTATTGGCCATCACTATCCTTCTCCGAATTTCAAAACTGATGTCATTCGTTTTATTTATGGCGGTACCAAGGAATATCAAACCTTTGACTACCTCGAAGCTGTAGTTCTCAAGTTCCACAGTTAGTTCGAGTCTACTGGACGTCTTGCGCATTGATACCATCAGCTTGATCTTCTCGCGCCATTTACTGTCAGACCCACTTTGGCAGACTTCTTATCAATTCGTTTAAAGGTGGCTGTTACCACTCGCAATGTTCGATCCATTATGTCGATGTCATCGGCGTAGGCGAGTAACTGGTGTTGTTTGATGTACAGAGTGTCATTTCTGTTCACCTTTGCCTCTCGTATGACCTTTTCCAGCAGGATGTTAAAAAGGTCACATGACAAACTGTCATCTTGTCTGAATCCTAGTTTGGTATTAAAGGGCTCCGATAGGTCCTTTCCGACTTTAACTGCTGACCTTGTGCCACTTAAAGTTATCCAGCATAGCCGTATTAGTTTTGCAGGAATGCCGAACGTAGACATGGCTTTAAAAAACTCTGAACGGATAGGGCTGTCGAATGCGGCTTTATAGTCGACGAATAGCTGAAATGTGTTGATGTGTTTTTCGTGGGTTGTTTTCCAGGATTTGGTGCAGAGTGAAAATCTTGTCAGATCTGAAGGCGCATTAGTATGATCCAATAATGTCATTGACCATTGGCTTCAGTCGTTCACACAGCACACTGGATAGCACTTTATATGCGATGGGAAGGCGACTTATTCCTCTATAGTTGGTACATAACGTCTTGTCTCCTTTTTTGTGCACGGGACACAGGATGCTGAGGTTCCAATCATTGGGCATACTTTCCTCTAGCCAAATTGTACTAATCAGCTGGAGTATGCTCCTTACCAGCATTTGATTACGAGTCTTGAATAGTTCGGCTTGTAACCCATCGGCACCTGCTGCTTTATTATTCTTCATCCGATTGATTGCTATTCTGACCTCATCTTGGCTATGTGGTATACTATAGAGTGTATTCATCTATTATTGGTTCTGGGGTATTCATCTATTATTGGTTCTGGGCTATCTTCTTCACCGCTACTATTTCATACCAGAAGTTTTTCAAAATGATCCTTCCACATCCTCAGCACGCTGTTTGTATCTGTCACCTGGTTTCCTTCATCATCTCTACAGGAGGATTTGCCTGCACCAAAGCCTTCGGTTTAGTGTTTTACCCGTTGGTAGAATTTCCGGACTTCATTCTGACTCCTGTACATCTCGATTTTCTCACACTCACGTTTTACTTGTTCTTTCTTCTTTTGTCTTAAAACACGTTTCTCCTCTCTCCTTTTGTCCCGATAATTCTTCATCACATTACGTGTTGCTACTGTCTGCAGGGTTGCCCTATACGCTGCGTTTTTCAGTAGCATTACGACACTCCTGATCGCACGGAACAAGGAGTGCTTTCGTCAAGCAGTTGGGTAAGTTGAGCGGAGTAGGCTTATGTTATCTGTTGTGTTTGCAGCATTTCGACGTCGAGTTTCCGCACCTTTGATGCAACATTAAGACGAGTGCGTACCTTGGCTGCCACAAGTTAATAGTCCGTATCGATATTCGCTCCCCGGATCGATCGGACGTCTAAAACACTGGACGAATGCCTTCCGTCTACCACAACATGGTCAATTTGATTTCTAGTTGTTTGATCAGGAGAAATACATGTGGCCTCGTGTATATCGATATGCTTGAAACTGGTGCTGCTAACTACCATATTTATTCCTGCCGCGATGGCAATCAACCTCATGCCGTTGACGGATGTTTCTTCATGGAGGCTGAACTTTCCGACGACGGGACCAAACATATTTTCCCTTCCAATTTTTGCATTAAAATCTCCTAGCAGAATTTTAATGTTATGGCATGGGAAACGATCATGATCAGAGTGATGTAGAAGAACTTCGCTTTTATACGGACTATAGCAATTCGCCCATCTACTGGAGTGAATCTGGAGACGAAGTCTTTTATTCTGCTATTAACCATAAATCCGCAGCCAAATTCATGTCTCGTTTCATGGCAGTCACTTTCCATTGCATTTCCTGTAAGGCAATAATATCGAAATACAAACTTCTTGAGTACATCCTCCAAGGCGAAAACTGCGCCTGTTCTGTACAATGGTCGCACATTCCAAGTGCAGATTCGCAGGTCATGGTCCTTTATACATTTGCGTGAGTTTGTTTTCTTTTTCTTTGCTTTTTCATAGTAGGTTGGGTTTTTCGAAAGTGGCCAACTAACCAGGCGCCTCAACCCATTTTTTATAGTTCTTATGGGTGAACTCGCGGCACATATCAGCTCACTCAACGGGTGATGAACAATAGCTACCCCAGGTGACACCGCGTGGAGGTCAGTGTCCACAATTGAGAGGGACCAAGATAAGCTGGGACTTCGCCATGTTAAAAGCAATCAGAGCCGTTGCTTGGTATCTGTCATCTACTACGTCACCCAGGTGGCTTCCCCCAAACAAATATTTTTAAGAAATCCACGCCTTTGGTAGCTACTCAATTTTTTTAAACCCACGCCTTTGGTGGATATTCGAAAATATATTTTAAAAATTCCGTTTTCCACTTCCGTCTTATTGTAATTTATTCTGCATTCAGGCCCTTGTTCGGTTTCTTTAGCTTTCTTTTCTCCCAAATAGGTTAAATCTATATTAAACAATATCATCATTGGCTGGCTGTCTGTCTGGCAGGCGACACCCCATTGATCATCCTCGTAATTCTCTATTAACACAACACGTTTGACATCTTCCCTCTCTGCCAGATCGGATCGGCAGCAGACACAATAATTGCCTTTCTATTTTTAAAAAAAAATACGGGAAAGATTGGCAAATTGCTTTGCCTTCATAACAAATTGATCGTTATAACGCTTTCATGGATCGCGAAGCGCGGTCTCTATTACTTTCTTTACTAGAAAAAATAAAAATTAAAATATTTGAACGGTGCAATGAATATGGCCATTCGGTTCGGACATAAATAATTTCTTTCACATGTGCTGGACGAGGAGGAGGGGTATGGACATTTGGGGAAAAATATTTTTTTCGTGTAGCTTTCATGGGCGCGGATTTTTTTTTAAAAATATTTTTTGAGCAGCTACCAAAGGCTTGGACTTTAAAAAAATATATATACATTTTCGAGTTGCTATTATAGTCGCGGATTTTTTAAAAATATTTTTCCCCCGACTTCCCATACCAACCCTTTCATTGCAATTGCAAAATTTCCATAATAAACTCGACAACGACGATGGTGTTATTAATAGCTCACGCATGAATGTTCCTCCCCAAAGATCTTGTTTTAACTCTATTAAATTGTTGCTGTCCGACCGTCGGTCCCGTCGATGTTTTTCTAGCCGTTGTTGCAATGTTGTAGCTAGTGTTGCTGCTGTTGCTGTTGACTTCAAACAATGATTTATTGACATAATGAAGACTAATTTGTGGACACATTTCATTTTAAACGTTATCTTTTATTCGGTCCACGATGTGGTGGTTCGGTGTTGTGCTGCTGCTGGTGTCTGGTCTACATATATTAAAAATAAACTAACATTCGGGGCTAAAATTATGAATTACGACATGACAGTTGCGGTACAAATAAGAGCATCAGAAAAATATTCTTTAAAAAATCCACGCCTTGCCTAAGGTCTCCTCAAAAATATTCTTTAAAAAATCCACGCCTTGCCTAAGGTCTCCTCAAAAATATTCTTTAAAAAATCCACGCCTTGCCTAAGGTCTCCTCAAAAATATTCTTTAAAAAATCCACGCCTTGCCTAAGGTCTCCTCAAAAATATTCTTTAAAAAATCCACGCCTTGCCTAAGGTCTTCTCAAAAATATTCTTTAAAAAATCCACGCCTTGCCTAAGGTCTCCTCAAAAATATTCTTTAAAAAATCCACGCCTTGCCTAAGGTCTCCTCAAAAATATTCTTTAAAAAATCCACGCCTTGCCTAAGGTCTCCTCAAAAATATTCTTTAAAAAATCCACGCCTTGCCTAAGGCCTTCTCAAAAATATTCTTTAAAAAATCCACGCCTTGCCTAAGGTCTCCTCAAAAATATTCTTTAAAAAATCCACGCCTTGCCTAAGGTCTCCTCAAAAATATTCTTTAAAAAATCCACGCCTTGCCTAAGGTCTCCTCAAAAATATTCTTTAAAAAATCCACGCCTTGCCTAAGGCCTTCTCAAAAATATTCTTTAAAAAATCCACGCCTTGCCTAAGGCCTTCTCAAAAATATTCTTTAAAAAAATCCACGCCTTGTCTAAGGCCCTGAAAAAATAATCTTTAAAAATCCACGCCTTGCCTAAGGCCTTCTCAAAAATATTCTTTAAAAAATCCACGCCTTGCCTAAGGTCTTCTCAAAAATATTCTTTAAAAAATCCACGCCTTGTCTAAGGTCTCCTCAAAAATATTCTTTAAAAAATCCACGCCTTGTCTAAGGCCTCCTCAAAAATATTCTTTAAAAAATCCACGCCTTGTCTAAGGTCTTTAAAAAATATTCTTTAAAAAATCCACGCCTTGGGTAAGGCCTTCTCAAAAATATTCTTTAAGAAATCCACGCCTTGGGTAAGGCCTTCTCAAAAAATATTCTTTAAAAAATCCACGCCTTGCCTAAGGCCTTCTCAAAAATATTCTTTAAAAAAATCCACGCCTTGTCTAAGGCCCTGAAAAAATAATCTTTAAAAATCCACGCCTTGCCTAAGGCCTTCTCAAAAATATTCTTTAAAAAATCCACGCCTTGCCTAAGGTCTTCTCAAAAATATTCTTTAAAAAATCCACGCCTTGTCTAAGGTCTCCTCAAAAATATTCTTTAAAAAATCCACGCCTTGTCTAAGGCCTCCTCAAAAATATTCTTTAAAAAATCCACGCCTTGTCTAAGGTCTTTAAAAAATATTCTTTAAAAAATCCACGCCTTGGGTAAGGCCTTCTCAAAAATATTCTTTAAGAAATCCACGCCTTGGGTAAGGCCTTCTCAAAAAATATTCTTTAAAAAATCCACGCCTTGCCTAAGGCCTTCTCAAAAATATTCTTTAAAGAATCTTAAAAACTGTGCTCTTTTATTTACCCCTACTGTTAACAAATTCCCTCCTTATTACATGTTAGCCAACAATTTCAACATAAAATCAAATGACCTGTCTATATTTTGATTATAAATATTAAAATAAATGTGTATAATAGCAGAAAATATTTATTAAACCAATTTTAATTGAAAAAATAATAATAAAATAAAAAACGAAAAAAATAAAAATTAAATTGCATCGGCCGGGAATCGAACCCGGGCCGCCCGCGTGGCAGGCGAGCATTCTACCACTGAACCACCGATGCTTATGCAAATCTCCCATACTAAGCAGCCATACGAAGTCAGCAAACCGGATACAACCAATGGGTGCTATCTATGAGTTCGTCTTGCTGCCGTTCGGATGGTTTGGGTTGAGCTGGTGAGTTGATGACGTTCAGTGGGGGCTATGGTGATTTTCATGCTTCACTAAATCTCTAGTCGTGACTATGGGGTGGTGGTGGTGAGATACATTCTGCTGCCATTGGAGTCTCATAGTCTGTCTGTATCATGGTTCTGGTTCTCTTCGTGTCTTGAAACTAAACAAATTTGTATGAATGAATTTTTCTGCCATGCCATTATCTGCGTTAATAAATTTGTCAATAGTTTGTAGCGGCTGCTGTTGTTGTCTTTGTTTATTTTCATCGTATTTTTTTTTTAATGAAACGACTACTCCCTTCAAGACTTGCAATGAATTGAAATGACTGTTGTTGGCTGCTGTTGCAACTCGCTGATAAGAATTTACACACGAGCCAAACTCACTCACAACACCAGCAACAATAACTCACTTTTTTATGATTAGAAAAATTGATTAATTTTCATTATTTTTGCGAGACGCAAAAATGGGTGGAGACAAAACGGACAGGCAATTTTGTTTAGAATCATTTTTATGGAAGTATTTTTTTGCGGAATGTTTTTATTAATTTGCGTTCGTGTTTTATTAAGATAATGTTGCATGAAGGAAAATTACAATATTTTTCTCTAAGGCCTTGCAAAAATATTCTTTTAAAAATCCACTCTTTATCTAAGGCCTTGAAAAAATATTCTTTAAAAAATCCACGCCTTGTCTAAGGCCTTGAAAAATATTCTTTAAAAAATCCACGCCTTGAAAAAATATTCTTTAAAAAATCCACGCCTTGAAAAAATATTCTTTAAAAAATCCACGCCTTGAAAAAATATTCTTTAAAAAATCCACGCCTTGAAAAAATATTCTTTAAAAAATCCACGCCTTGAAAAAATATTCTTTAAAAAATCCACGCCTTGAAAAAATATTCTTTAAAAAATCCACGCCTTGAAAAAATATTCTTTAAAAAATCCACGCCTTGAAAAATTATTCTTTAAAAAATCCACGCCTTGAAAAAATATTCTTTAAAAAATCCACGCCTTGAAAAAATATTCTTTAAAAAATCCACGCCTTGAAAAAATATTCTTTAAAAAATCCACGCCTTGAAAAAATATTCTTTAAAAAATCCACGCCTTGAAAAAATATTCTTTAAAAAATCCACGCCTTGAAAAAATATTCTTTAAAAAATCCACGCCTTGAAAAAATATTCTTTAAAAAATCCACGCCTTGAAAAAATATTCTTTAAAAAATCCACGCCTTGAAAAAATATTCTTTAAAAAATCCACGCCTTGAAAAAATATTCTTTAAAAAATCCACGCCTTGAAAAATTATTCTTTAAAAAATCCACGCCTTGAAAAAATATTCTTTAAAAAATCCACGCCTTGAAAAAATATTCTTTAAAAAATCCACGCCTTGAAAAAATATTCTTTAAAAAATCCACGCCTTGAAAAAATATTCTTAAAAATAATCCACGCCTTGA